>NC_059428.1:84908154-84983875 GCF_021028975.2 Sphaerodactylus townsendi
AAGAGCCTTGATTCCAAAGCTGCATTTGCACCAGTTGCTTATAAATGCACCCATGGAAAAGAACTTTCCACTTAGTGTACAGTTTTAGAGTCCAACAACTCAAATTCCATCTGTTCTGCAATCCGTTCACTACTGTTCCCACACAAATCTCGCATGTGCACTTGCATGTATCTTCCTTGAATTTCAAGCTGATTATTTTTCATTTAATTTTCTTAATAACCACTGCCAATTGATTTTATACTCCCATATCTAATTGAGAGTGTAAAAAAGGGGGGAAGGTGCTGTGAGCAGAATTGTGAACTAAGTGGCATATTTTATTAATTTAGGTTTAATTTCTGTTTGATATATATAAGTGCAATGAAAGCCAACTTGAGTGCCCCATTGTGATAGAAAAGTATAGAATAGACACTTTGAAAACTCCTATATATAATGCAGTTCTTAATTTCTGCCTGAAGACAACATGAAGCAAGTTGTCTGATAGGAGATACAGGTGTAATTATGTATATTTATAAATAGATAACAGACTTTTCAGATTGTGAAGAGCTACACTAGTGCCAGAAATAAGATCAATGTAAGACTTTGATCTAGATCATGTGAAAATTGCTAATCTGGACATATCCCAGATGTTTGTAAAATAAGACATGCTGTAGCTGAGTAATCACCAATCCAAACTGTTGACCCTTTCTAAATTTGCTCTTCCTATATCATTAGTTCTGACCACTGATACTTTGGCTCCACTCAATTTTTATTAAATGGAAAATTCTCTTTTCTGACTTTTTCCACTTGCTCCTTATTCCTGACTTTCCCGGCAGACAGTCTGCAAGTACTGGAATTAGCGTGGCCATGGTTGTTCCACACATCCGCCCTCCTTGTGCATTTCCCCAGGTGTGTAATCAGTCCATTTTCTTCCACACATGCTGTAAGTAATGAAGATTTTCAAGGGGAGGATGCTGTTGTCATAAATTGGCATCATTGGTGGAGTCTCAGCACCCCCTTCTATTTTTAAAGGACCCCAAAATATCAATATATTGATATAGTGTTGTAGTGATATTCCCAATTTTCATTTTTTTTAAAAAAAGTCTCCAGTTGACCTCCTGTGGAGATATAACTTTTCCCTTATGTCTGTGAGAGGGGTGGTAGAAACTTGGCGCCCCATCCAAAGGGGGGAGGGATTCACTTCTGGGAGTGGTGCACCACCTGATGCATTCATCCTCCCTGGGGTACTTATCCTGGTGAAGGAGCAATCCCGCCGCTGCGCCAGCATCCCAGCACCCCTGCCGCTGGCATAGCGGGGCGGACTGTTGGCTTCCTCCTGGCCTTTGCTGGTATTGTGCCATTGGGCCACAGTTCAGGCATAAGGCAGCCTTTTGGCTGGCATAAATCCACTGCGATCCATTGAGGCTTCTTGACAGCAGGCAGGCTGTTGCACTTTGTGAGCCTCCCTATGCCACTGCTCTTTGGGAGCAGTAGGATGGTGCTGCATCAGTGCTGTGGCCCACCACCTCCACTATGGATGGCGCTGCCCCTGTTAAAAAACTGAAAGCTAGGCATTCTGAGATCCTGCTTAAACTATAATTATACTATAATGGTATTGCATTTTTCATCAGATAGACTTGTCTTACTGAACATTTAGGATTATATTTCTTTTTATCATAATCTTTGAAAACACAATTTGAGGCATGCCCTTAATTCATGTTAATTAATTACTAGGGAATATTGCAAGCATCAGATTAAATAAGAACATAAAAAGCACTAGAGATTCTGATAGTTATCTTCCAAAATTGTCTTGTAAAAGCCTAAAACTATAGAAAGGCGAGACATAAATGTGATTAGAAAAACTGAACTAAATTAGGTTAAGCTCTTTAAAGTGTGACTCAACTTGTGTTTCTAACGTTCATGTCATTCTCAAGAATCATATAAATAATTTAAAAAGAAATCTTGATTCTAATTTTGATTGCTACAATGGGGCAATAATATGACAGTGAAGCAATCTCTTAACAGCCCAGCGTGGTGTAGCGGTTAACAGTGGTGGACTCCAATCTGGAGAACTGGGTTTGATCCCCTACTCCTCCACATGAGCGATGGACTCTTATCTGGTGAACTGGATTTGTGGGTGATCTTGGGCTAAAGTGTTTTGGAAATCTGTCAGCCCCCACCCCACCTCACCAGACATCTATTGTAAGGAGAGGAAGCAGTTTGTAGGTCACCTTGGGTTTTCTTCGGGGGTGGGCGGTTTATAAATTTGAGAGCCCTTTGGGGTGGGCGGTTTATCAATTTGATATATATATAAATAAATAAATAAATAAAAATTTCTTACAGGAGAAAAGGGTGGGCTATAAATTCAAACTCTTCTTTTTCTTCTTCCTTGCACAGTCTCCTCCATAAACCAATTTCCTTCTTGGTACTCAGATTCAAATATTTTTACTATTCATTGCTTAGATTTACACCCAGACATATCAGGACAGATTACAAAAGACATTATGCCATCCAACATGAAGAAATGCTGTTCTCTGATATAATGGAACACAGCTTTTACTTTTCACTATAGTTAAGAATTAAGAATTAACAAAACCTTCCCTTTAATTTTTTATTCTTAAAATTCTAAATCCTTTGTGTGACTATTTCACAGATGCTATCATGCCCTGTGAAAAGTTTGCGCCATAAAGTTGCACCAGCATAGGAGCAACATCAAATTTATGTTGACTAATTACCTTCTGCAACTGAAGCATCCGAGCTATACAGCAGTTCCAGTGTAAGGTGCCAACTTGCAATGTGGCACCAAGGCACAATGATACCCACCTAAGCAGCTTCTTGAGAAAGAATAGCTTAAAACCCAAGTACTGTGGTGTACTTTTGCTCTGGGTGTTGTATTGCTGACTCCATTTACTTATTTATTATTTGCTTGTCTCTGCAGCACTATTCCATGACTCTACAAAATCCCACACGTGGTCAGCAGCAAGACTGTACATTTGCAGGAGCTGGATCAATGATCAGAAAGTTTTGCTCTGCTGAGCAAAGCTGCTGCTTGGGCTTATATCAGGAAAGATGGTACATGGTCCCCAAGTTACAAAGGGCTTCAAAGATAAGATTCCACCTCCAGCACTTTTAATTAGATGTGGAAACCAACAGGACATCAATGCAAGGACTGCAAAAAGTTGTAATATAGTGCATGGAACCTAGATAAAAGATAGGTTGCTGTGTTTTTGCATCAACTGTAATGTCTGAATTGTCTTCAAAAGCAGTCTCATCATCTAAAGCATACAATAACACAATTACCTATAACATATGATAAACACCAATAACTGCCCCGTCCTCAAATTTGCAGCTCTCTCACACTGTTCTGTGCTTTCACAGGTCTCTGATGCACTTTTAGAGTTCCACCTCTAGGTTGCCAACCCTACACACTGTCTGGTCTCTGGGTTTATTCCTAGATGCCTTTTGTGGCACTTTTCATGTAGAATTTTCCATAAGATGTTTGTGCTTATTGTTAGAGTGGTGCAGACTGTTCAATCCTAACTGTGTCATCCATTCTGTACGGATATCACTGTTTCCTGGAGTCAAAGTAGAGCTGTTTTCCCCATTCTTTGATTCCTGGAGGCTAGAGAAAGTAATTTCTATTTCCCAGTTACTAGCAAGGCCCTGCCGTCACACAGTGAATGGTGGTGATGAAGAAAGGACTAATGATCTGTTCTATAGAAGCCACCAAAGATGTAACTAAGAATTTTTGCATCCCAGGCAGCACCCATAGAACCCAATAAAATTACATGTTGAAGAGACAGGCTTCTTCTGAAAATGAGGGAAAACAGAACAATAAAGGCTGTGCATTTTAAAGAAGGATAACAAGAGTACAGAGCACAATGCAGATACTTTTTCTGTAAGCTAGCTCTGTGCATGCATTTCTTCCACGCATTTAAACCACTTAATATGTTAACTGAACTGGCAACTTTTATGAGAACTACTTCTGAGATTATACCCCCACTTCCAATATATGGGCCCTCTTTTATAGGATACACTAACATTCCTTACAGTGTGCACATTACCTTCTCTACTGATTTCATTGGTGCACTTATAAAGCCCATCATACATATATTAGCCAATCAGTTTTGGGGGAAAGGGAGAAAGGAAGAAGCAATGCATACTTCTGCAGACGTATATTCTGTCAAAAGTATGTATTGTTTTATGGATGATTGTGGCAGGCAGACATTACACTATCATAACTAAGCTCTGCCCAAGTTGCTCTGTCAGAGTGGGTTTGTGCCACTCACGCTCAGCTCATTTATGAGGGAAGGGAAAAGCTTTTTGCAGCCATTGGTTCTGCTCCCAAGTATGTTGACAATGCTCCTTTCAATGTTGTCTGTTCAGAAATAGTTAATGCCATCCAGGAAAAAATCAGAGGCAATGTGTACAATGTGTACAAGTCTCTTTGGGACAATTGGGTTTATTTGAAGTAGTGAGTTCTAACCCACAAAAAATTCATCCTGAAATTTCATTTTGTTACTCTGCCCCCCCTGGGGCAAATCAGGCCCCTCATTAACACACACTTAACACCCCATTGTCTGGCCCACAGGCCTGGAGCTGTGGGGGAGGGGCGGTGTCGGACCTGGGGAAGAGCAGTCTGGGAAAGGCTGCAGCCAAGGGAGCCTCTTGTACCCACCCAAACCAAGGAAGAGAAGCTCCAACTGAGCCTCTGGGGCTGCAACTTGAGCATCAGCTGCCACCAGTTTCCCTTTCGTTCTGCAGCTTTTTGTTTTTAACCCCACATTTGTAAAAGGCCAGCCGGCTGAGAGATTCCCTCCTAGGGAACTGTATTTGCATGCAAACTTTGCAATCCTTTGTAAGTAATGCTCACCCCTCCCCAAAGTTGCAGACCCAAAAGGAGAAGGAAAATAATCTCCTCTCCTTGCAAAAGAGCTGACCCATTGTGCAAACAATAATACCCCAGCCCTGTAATCCATGCAAAAAGGCCATGAGTTGTTGGTGAACTCTGCCAAAAGAGGGGCAAGCCCTCTTTCACTCCACCCAAACTTGCAAACTCCCTGCCTTCAAGTCCCGTGGCATCTCCTTGTGGGCAGAAGTTGGTGTGTGTTTTTTTGCCTGGTGCTTTGCATGAGTTTTTTGCACCCATCTCTGGGTCATCATGCTTTTGGGCAAGGTGGCTGAGTGGAAGGGGGGGACGGGAGTTCCAGATTCAGTTTTGCGCGGGGGGATTCGTGCTCTGACTTCTATGAATTCCTTCAGGGTAGGCTGCCGCGTGGGGATGAACAGAAGCTGCTGCCCCTCAGAGGGCAGAGGGGCTTCTGCATGTCTATACTGCTGCTGGCAGCAGCAGTCAGGCTGTTAAAACCGCCGGCCCCTTCTGCCCAACGGATGAAGCGCTGCCTTTTCTGTGGGCAGCAGAGAGGGTCGAATGCTCCGGTGCAACAGGCTCATCGGCACAAGAGCCGGCAGCACTGAAGCTGTCGTTGTTTCCCTCTGCCCAATGGAGCAGGTGGCTCAGCTGCCTTCTCCATGGGGCAGAGAGGGTTTGCATTCGGTACCGCTTGCGCAATAACAGCAGCAGTCAGTAAGTCCCTCTCTGCCTAATGGAGCAGGAAGCTGCCTTTTCCGTGGGCAGAGAGGGTTTGGTAAGCATGGTGTCGCCAGCTTGCGTGGCGCCGCAGAGCAGCAGCATCTCAGGGCAGGCCGCCGCCTCTGCTCAACAGAATAGGCTGCTGCCTTCCCATGTGGCAGAGGGGTTTGCATACCTGGTGCTGCTCTCTGCCCAACGGGAGCAGGTGGAACAGCTGCCCTCTGTGGGGCAGAGGGTTTGCATGCCTGGTATTCGCCGCCTCTTTCCTCTAATGGAGCAGGCAGCTGCCTTCTGTTAGGCAAAGGGTTTTGCATGGTCGGTGTTCCCGCCTTCGTGCAGCGAAGAGCAGCAGCAGGCAGGTAAGTCCCCTTCTGTCTAAATGGAGCAGGAAGCGGCCTTTTCCGTGGGGCAGAGAGGGTTTGCAAACTTGGTGTCGCCAGCTTGTGAGACGCGAGAGCGGCAGCACCAGGCAGGTTACCGCCGCCATCCCCTCTGCCCAACAGAGCAGGCGGCTGCCTTCTCCATGGGGCAGAGGGGGTTTGCATGCCCGGTGCTGCCGGCAGCACCAGGTAGGCCACTGCTGCTGTCTCCTCTGCCCAACAGAGCAGGCAGCTGCCTTCTCCAGGGGCAGAGGGGGGCTTTGCATGCCTGGCAATAAATGATTATCCTGCTCGGCCCCCAACCTAAAGTGTGCTTTGAGTTTTGGCCCCCTGTGCAATTGAATTTGACACCCCTGCTTTAAAGTTTCACCAAACTTCTGCTTATTTTTGCCACAAGGAATTAGTCTCAAATAAAGTGTCTACAGGAATGTTTTGCCTCTGTCCCCACCGCCCACACCACTGTACCCTTTATGTTGGTTGTTCTGCCTGGTAACCACATAGCCGTGCGATTGAAAGTCGGGAAAAAGTGCCTACTGTTTACACAAAAGCAGAAAGTGAGAAATAACAGAAAACCTAGTTTAACCATTACATGCGAGAATAACAGCCCCGTCCACGTCAATGCGCAGGTGCACTCGGTCCAACGCTGTCTAGGTGTCAGCGACTGGTTTGTGCCTGCATCATGCAGAGTGCATGGACAAGAAGAGGGGATCCTCCCCATCTTCTGATTGGCTGAAGTTGTTCCCCTTGCGCTGCTGGTTGGCTAAAGAGAAAACGTTCTGTTCAGTTGGTCCTCCGATTGGCCTGTGCCTCTCTATTGACAACCCGCTGTGCCTGGTTTGTTGTTGCCTTCAGCGGTTACTACCCTTCGCGGCCTTGCTCGTACCTTTTCTTCGTAGCGATTGGCTGACTGGGAAATCCTTCCTCCTCCTCCTGCTGGGCGTACCCTGGCCTGTTAGGGATAGCGAATGAAGTTTGGCGGTTGAACCGAAGTGGGTCCATCCCCCCCCCGCCCCCCCGTCTCCTTTGGCCACGCCCCCGCCCTTGTTCACTTGGGCTACTGGCCGTAAGCCACCCCTCTCTTTCCTCACTTACTCTAGTGGCGGGGAGGGGGCAGAAGAAAGCGGGTCGGTTTCCCTGTGCCGGTGTGTTGCTATTGCCTTCTTTGCCTCACAACTGCCTTAAATTGCCCCCTCCCTCGCTTCTGTGCACGCGCCTCCAACGGTCTCCGAGTAACGGTAAGTGATGCAGCGCGGGTGGCCCTAGCGCGCGCGCGCATCATGGTGAGAGGCGCGTCTTGATTGACGGGTGCCGCTCGGGTGCTGAAAGGCGGAGGCGCCTCTGGGGAGGAGGCGGCTCATAGGGCCGAAGGGGTCTCCTCACCGTGTCGCGAGTGTGTTTGCCCGCGCGCGCTCCCACAGACTGGGATTGTCCCTGCTGGGAAGCGACATAAGTGCCTCTCATTGAAGAGTACGCCCCTGACGGTTTGAGGGGCGGGTATCCTGAACTAATTGTGAGGAAGGGGCTGTAAAGCAAACAAACCCTCCAACCATCCCATTCAAAAACAGGCCCCGTTTTTCTCGGGTGGCCATTTGTGTCTTCCACAGCCCGTGCTACTCGCGTCTTTCTGAATGGTGACAGTGTCGTATGTTTACCTTTTCTTATTTCCTGGTTTCCAAGTGTCTTATTTTTTTTCTGGAAGGGTGGGGCCGTTTGTAGTGCATGGTTCTTTTTCCTTGATAACGGAATGTACGGAATTGGATCTGGGATTCTTGTTAGGTGGCATGAAGTGTGTGTGCGTGCGTGCGTGCCTGTAAATCTGTCTTAATCCACTTTTTTGCTTGTTCCTCCGCTGTTACTCCCACAGAGGATAGTCAGAGCGGGTCTCCGTCCCCTGTTCTTCCAGTGTATGAATGAGTGGTGCAGAAGTGCCTGTGAATATGGAATAAAAGGGTTTGATTTTACATAATATGCCAAAACTTATGTTTCAGTAAATCTCTTAAGGTGTAAGATACCACAAAGCACCCTTTTGTTCTGGCTGCAATGCTGTTGCCCTGCTGGATTATGTATTTCAAGAAACACTCTATAACAGGGGTGTCAAATTCAATTGCACAGGCCGTGAATTTGACACATGTGCTCTATAATGAGGAAGAGATGAGGCCATTCTCCGAAATCCAGTTTCTTCAGTTTCAAAAACACCATTGAGGAAATTGTGATGATGGAGCAACTCCTTACATTTTCTGCTAACAGTGTTAATTTTTGAAAGTTCATTGAGGAAAAGTTGTGCCTTTTGTTCATGTTCCTAGACAACTCATTGACTAATCCTTTCTACCATCCTGGGAATCATGAAATTAAAAAGTTTAGACTCTCTAGCTGTGATGTCGAAACATTTGAGATAACTTTTTTCTTCTTACCCCCCTTCCTCAACTTACAGTGTCAAGTGGGATTTCCAATTGCTTCATTCCTTTTATTTTGTGATTCAACAGAGATGGTAAACATCAGTATCTTTAGTTTGGTGTTAGGTTACCTTATTTATTTGTCCTGAGAAATATTTGTTGTTCTGTTTCCTTATTTTCCTGACTGCAAGCTGCTCTTGCTCCAAGGTAAAAATGTCATTTTTAGTTAAGACAAATTCAATAGTGTTTGTTGCAGTATAAACAGGAAGGAGTCCTATATAACCTTAAATATGGATTGGTTGTTGTATAAATTGTCATGGCTCCATAGATTGCTTTTTTTTTTCTAGTTGTATGTTTAAATGTGGGGGTGGGGGGAGAAACATAGCTTTTAACATTCTTCTGTGCATCACCCAGTCTAAACTTTAGAGTTTCCAGTGAAATTTTAGTGAAAATCGTGACCTCAGGGTTATTTCTTTGCTTCATGATATATTTTAAGTAAGATCAAAGAAAAGCCAAGTTCACGGCTTGGGAATTCTGTTTAACACAGTGCTCACTTCAGAAAAATAAGTGGTGTTACCTTAAGCAGGAAGTCTCCACTTTAAGTTAGAGAAATTAGCTGCAGAGATCCAGAGCAATAACCTACATATGCTGGGATTGTCTAGGTCAGGGGTGTCAAATTCAATTGCACAGGGGGCCAAAACTCAAAGCACACTTTAGGTTGGGGGCCGAGCAGGATAATCATTTATTGCCAGGCATGTAAAACCCTCTGCTCTCGAGAAGGCAGCTGCCTGCTCTGTTGGGCAGAGGGGACAGCAGCAGTGGCCTACCTGGTGCTGCCGGCAGCACCGGGCATGCAAACCCCCTCTGCCCCATGGAGAAGGCAGCCGCCTGCTCTGTTGGGCAGAGGGGATGGCGGCGGTAACCTGCCTGGTGCTGCCGCTCTCGCGATCGCTATCGCTGGCGACACCAGCTTGCAAACCCTCTCTGCCCCACGAAAGGCTGCTTCCTGCTCCATTGGGCAGAGGGGACTTGCCTGCCTTCGCTGCTGTTGCTCTTGAGCTGGGCGCCGCAGCCGGGAACAATCTGTAATTCATGCAAAACCCCTTTGCCTAACAGAGCAGAAGGCAGCTGCCTGCTCCATTGGGAAGAGGGGGCAGCGTGCCAGGAAGCAAACCTCTGCCCCACAGAGAGGGCAGCTGTTCCACCTGCTCAAGCAAGGCAGAGGGACGGCAGCACTAGGTATGCAAACCCCTGCTGGGGAAGGCAGCCGCCTCATTCTGTTGAGCAGAGGCTAGCGGCGGTGGCGGGCGGGCCTGCCTGGTGCTGTTGCTTCGCTACCGCCAGCAAGCTGGCGCATGGCATTACCATGCAGCAAACCCTCTCTGCCCTAATGGAAAAGGCCAGCTTCCTGCTCCATTAGGCAGAGAGGGACTCTGCTCGCCTGCTGCTTCTCATTGCGCCGCCGCAAGCTGGTGAACACTGGCATGCAAACCCTCTCTGCCCCATGGAGAAGGCAGCTGAGCCACCTGCTCCATTGGGCAGAGAGGGGACAGCAGCAGTGGCGTGCCTGCCTGCTGCTGCTGCGTCGCATGAGCCGGCAATACCGGGCTTGCAAACCCTCTCTTCCCCATGGAGAAGGCAGCTGCTTGCTTCATTGGGCAGAGAGGCGGCGGCGGTGGCAGCAGCAGCAGCCTTCAGTGCTGCCGGCTCTTGTGCTGCGTGAGCCTGTTGCACCGGGCATTCAAACCCTCTCTGCCTCACAGAAAAGGCAGCCACCTGCTCCATTGGGCAGAGAGGGGACGGCGGCAGCAGCCTGACTGGTGCTGCCGGCAGCACTAGGCATGCAAACCCCCTCTGCCCTACGGAGAGCAGCCTACCCTGCAGGTATGCATAGAAGTCAGAGCAGGACTCCCCTGGCGCAAAGCTGAATCTGGAACTCCCATCCGCCCCTTCCACTCGGCCACCTTACCCAAAGCATGACCCAGAGATGGGTGCAAAAAACTCATGCAAAGCACCAGGCAAAAAAACACACACCAACTTCTGCCCACAAGGAGATGCCACGGGACTTGGAGGCAGGGAGTTTGCAAGTTTGGGTGGAGTGAAAGAGGGCTTGCCCTTCTTTTGGCTTGGAGTTCTGTAACTCATGGCCCCCTTTTTTGCATGGATTACAGGGCTGGGGGTGTGTGTTTGCAATGGGTCAGCTCTTTTGCAAGGAGAGGAGATTATTTTCCTTCTCCTTTTGGGTCTGCAACTTTGGGGAGGGGTGAGCATTACTTACAAAGGATTGCAAAGTTTGCATGCAAATACGGTTCCCTGCAGGGATGTATGTATAGATTTTTTATGGGGGGAGGGTCGGGTGGGCACATCCCCACCCTCCCCTAGGGCATGGCCACGCCTCCCCAAGCCCCGCCCCTGGCCTAGCGCTTATAAATGCAGCTCTCCGAGGTCTGGGATGGCAGACTCCCCTGCCCTGCCCTGCCCTGCCCTGCCCCTCCCCTCTGGGCAGAGCCATAGAGGGAAAATAGAGCCTGGTGCAAAATCTGAGCCCCCCCCCCCCCCCCCGGCAGCCACTGTGATGCTGGAATCCCCCCCAAACAGCATCACTTTCAATGTGGTGTAGTGGTTAAGAGCATGTGTATCTAATCTGGAGGAACTGGGTTTGATTCCCTGCTCCGCCACTTGAGCCATGGAGGCTTATCTGGGGAATTCAGATTAGCCTGCGCACTCCCACACACGCCAGCTGGGTGACCTTGGGCTAGTCATAGCTTTTCAGAGCTCTCTCAGCCCCACCCACCTCACAGGGTGTTTGTTATGAGGAAGCAAGGGCAAGGAGATTGTAAACCCCTTTGAGTCTCCTACAGGAGAGAAAGGGGGGATATAAATCCAAACTCTTCTTCTTCTTCTAAGCTGAGGAGCTCAGACTCTCCCTTTAAATCCATGCCGAAGGAGGTGGATTTAAAAGGAGAATCTGGGGGAATTTGGGGGGTGCCTGCTGTCAGGGGTGCAATTGTTAAGCTAGAAGCACCAAACTTTCAGGGTATCTTTAGGAGTCTCTCCTAATGATACCACCCAGGTTTGGTGAAGTTTGGTTCAGGGGGTCCAAAGGACCCTGAAAGGTGTAGCCCTCATCTCCTATTATCTCCCATTGGAAACAATGTAGGATGGGGCACCCCCTTTGGAAGTCCATAGCTTTGAACCCGCTGGACCAAACTTCACAAAACCTGGGTGGTATCAATAAGAGACTCACCTGATAGTACATCCCAGGTTTGGTGAAGTTTGGTTCAGGATGTCCAAAGTTATGGACCCTCAAAGATGTAGCCTTCATCTTCTATTAGCTCCCATTGAAAACAATGGAGGATGGGGCACTCCCTTTGGGAGTCCATAGCTTTGGACCCCCTGGACCAAACTTCACGAAACCTAGGTGGTGTCAATAAGAGACTCTCCTGATAATACGTCCCAGGTTTGGTGAAGTTTGGTTCAGGGTGTCCAAAGTTATGGACCCTCAAAGTGTAGCCCCCATCTTCTATTAGCTCCCATTGGAAACAATGGAGGATGAGGGCACCCCTTTTGGGAATCCATAACTTTGGACCCCCTGAACCAAACCTCACCAAACCCGGGTAGTATCATCAGGAGAGTTCCCCAAACATTCCCTCAAAGTTTGGTGCTGCTAGCCCAAACAATGAGCTCCCTGCAGGCCAAAAACAAAAAAAGCACTAAAATGGAGCTTCGGACATGAAGGGGGGGGTTCAAACCTGAGAACCCCCCCTTACCTACGTCCATGGTTCCCTGGGAGGGTATCTCTCAGCTGGCTGGCCTTTTGCAAATGCGGGGTTAAAAACAAAAAGCTGCAGAACGAAAGGGAAACTGGAGGCAGCTGCTGCTCAAGTTGCAGTCCCAGAGGCTCAGTTGGAGCTGCTCTTCCTTGGTTTGGGTGGGTACAAGGGGCTCCCTTGGCTGCAGCCTTTACCAGACTGCTCTTCCCCAGGTCCGACACCGCCCCTCCCCCACAGCTCCAGCCTGCAGGCCAGACAATGGGGTGTTAAGTGTGTGTTAATGAGGGCCATATAGAATTATACAGAGGGCCTGATTTGGCCCGTGGGCTGTTAATTTGACACATGTGGTCTAGGTGAAGACTCTTAAATAAGCCAGCAGGTATGCAATTAAACATTGAGTTTTATTAAAAAAGAAGGTAATTTAGTGCAACGGTAGAACTCGTGGCAAGGAGAGAGTGAACACTCTTCAAACATGTTCTTCTTTCCATAGGAAGACCTTTACTTAATAAGTTGCAAGATATACAAGACTACTAATACAAACTACTCTAATTATACAGAACACTTCAAATCTATATACAGCACACAGCTTTCCTAAGCACACAGCTTTTCAGACAGCTCATTACAAAAGAACAATATGCAGAGTAGGAAGTTACATATAAAGGTTCCCAACTCCAGCTTAGACTCAGTCTCATACATTGGATACATTATCCTGCCTCAGCAACAAGCCCCCGATTGGTCCATAACTTTCCACCAATCCCTTCAAAGATCTACGCTGGTTACTTTTTCACTGAAGCCTAACTGTCACTTGAACTTTACATAACCTTAACTTTATGATGCTTTCTGCTGGACTGAGAAGCTGAACATATATTCATCCATTTTGTTTCTGTCAGCCATTTTGCTAATCCTGACAGCCGGCAGATATGCAATTAAACATTGAGTTTTATTAAACAAGAATTGTATCTTAAGTAAGTACAGAAGGGCTGAAAAAGAGAGGATGGAAGTTGAATAGCATTTTAGGGATGGGTGATAGTTACCAGTACTGAAGGGCTGTCCAGAAAGAGCAGCGCTGAGGGCAATAATGACCAGCATTTGCATGGGCGAGAGGAAAACCAGAGACAAAGAATTGATTGCTTTTCCAGGTTCAAACAAAAAGATAGGAGAGATTTAGTGGGCTATCAGGATGCAAGAGAATGCCTGGGCTGTTCTTCTGAATACTGATTAATTGCTGGAATGCGTGCAAATTAGGATGAGTAATGGTCTACTCAGAGTATTGAGTAAATCACCTTATGGTGAGGCAGTGGAGATTTACCAGGTTCATTGTCCAGCCACCACTTTTGAGCAGGAGAAAAGCACAGCAGCTAGTTGCCTTCCTACAGAGGCTTGACAGACACAAGATGGTTTCCAAAATTCTCTGAGCAGCATCCATGTTGTGAGAAGCAGTGTCTTGCTCTTATTTTTATTTATTGCCCACTCTTTACCATGGTTTCAGGGTGGGTTACAGTAAAACCTGTATTAAAATCATGTCAGTAAAAACACAAAACTTAATAAAACCCCATTCTAAAAATCCACACAATATAAAATCTCCCACCCTCACACACAAAAAGGAAGAGGTGTGCAAACATTTTAGGGGGCCTCTCAGTGGGGGAAGTCAGCCAAACACCCAGGTGAAGAGGACGTTCTTCGCTAGATGTTGAAACTCCCAGACAGTTGGCACCTGGCAAACCTCTAGAGGGCGTTCATTCCACAGTGTAGGGACCAATGTGGAAGGTTTCTGCAGGCTGCCCCAGCCCCCTTCCTCTGACAGGGATGGGACAGCCAGGCAGGCCTCCCTCTCTGATCTCAGTGCCTGGACAGGAATATATGGGTGGATTCGCTCTCTCAGGTACCCAGGACTGAAGACATGTAGGGCTTTATAGGTTAGCATCAGCACTTTGAATTGAGCCGGGTTGTGCATCAGAACCTAGTGCAGACTCTTCAGGATTGGGCTAATATAATGCAAGTATGAAATACGGGCCTGCAGATGAGCTGCTGTATTCTGTAGCAGCTCGAGCTTCTGGACTGTCCTCAAAGATAGCCCCACATGTAGCACATTACAATAATCCAATCTGATGGTTATCAGAGCATGAATAACTGTGGCCAAGTTACAGAGCTGATACATCAACCAGGGATGTTAATAGCCCCTCCTGGTGGTTACAGCTGCCTGGGTTTCCAAAGACAGTGCCCCATCCAGGATGAGCCCACATCCAGCGTTTTGGGGTAGAACTACCCCTCCCAGCATTGGGTGTCCTCAATTCTCTGAGTTTGGCACACAGAGCACCTCCATCTTATTGGGATTCAATTTCAATTCACTGACCCTAATCTAATCCATGACAGCCACCAGGAAGCAGTCCAGCACTTGGGCTGTCTAATCGGATGTGGATGAAATCGAGAGGAACAGTTGGGTGTCATCCACATGTTGGTGACACCCCATGCCATGTCCTCTGATGGCCTCGCCCAGACAAGACCAAGCCTTGAGGAACTCCACAAGACTGCTCCCAGATACATGAGCACCTGCCCTCCTATCTCTTTCTAAAGCCTGCCACTTTCTAAAGCCTTCCACTGAGGTAGGACATTCTTTGGTCATTGACCGTAAATAAAGACTTCACTTCACTGAGGTAGGACGAGAGCCACTACATTACAGTGGTCCCCAGTCATAACCTCCACAGCCGCTTCACAAGGATACCATGATTGATGGTATCAAAGGCTGCTGAAAAATCTAGAAATACCAACAGGGACCACTGACCACTGTTTCTTTTCCTGAGGAGGTCATCCATCAGGGCAACCAAGACTGTCTCTGTCTTGAACACTAACTCACAAAGATACAGAAAATCAGTTTCCTCCCAGGCTGTTGCGCTGCTACCACTCACTGTAGGACCTTCCCCCAAAAGGGGATATTGGCTACCAGGTGATAGTCGTTGGGATCTTCTGGGTCCAAGGATGACCTCTTCAGGAAGGGGTATATCACTGCCTCTTTCAAGACATGAGGTACCTTCCCACTCCCTAAGAAGGCATTCACCACTTTCAGGATCCACCCAGCCAATCCTCCCCAGCTAGAATTAATTAGCCATGATCGGCAAGGTCAGCCACAACTCTAGAAGCAACTCGTCCACTTCTTCAAGTCTCAACACTTGAAACTGATCTGAAGCAACCTGACCAGGTTCATTGAGATCACTGCGGGATCATTCATCTTGCCATTCCATAGCTTGACCAGGGCCTCAAGTACTAGTCATGTTGTCCTGAAACTCCTTCAGAGTCCTCAGGAATCCTTCAGATTCCATCTTGCTCTGAGGGTGGACCATCTCAACTGGATCCACTTCCCTGCAGTGGGAAGGCATTGCCAGTAGTCCTAATTTCACCAATTGATGATCCAGCAATGACAATGGACAGATCTCAAAGCCCTCCACCAACAGATCACCATCCCTTCACTCTGTTGTGAACACCAGGTCAAGAATATGCCCTGTTTCATAAGTGGAGCTAGAAACACATTGATACAGCCCCATAGTTGTAATGGAAGCTATGAGGTCCTTCACCATACTACATGAGGCATCAGCAACATCCCCCATCCCAAAAAAGCTGAGGGCCTCCAACATCTCTTCCAAGAGCGCCTCAGTCAGTGCAGACAGGAATTCTGTTGGGCAGTGAGTTGAATTGGAAACTAATATTATCTCTATCTGTCCTTCTGTCCCAAGACAAAGAACACACTCTTGGCATCTGGAACAGAAACAAAGCGGCATCTAGTGATGACAACTGCAGTTCGCTGTACTTGGGGCTGCCCTTGAAGAGTGTTCAGAAAATGCAACTAGTGCAGAATGCTGCAGCTAGACTAGATAGATAGCCAGGCTATTAGGAGTACATATCTCCAATATTGGAACAAATGCTCTCTGGTTTCCGATTACCTTCCAAGTCCGAGTCAAGGGATTGATTTTGTCCTTTAAACTCTACATAGCTCAGGACCTGTGTATTCTTCCATACTTCCTGCCCAGTAATTAAAATAGCTCTTCTGACTGTCACACCAATTAAAGACTCTCATTTGGTGGGTTCATGAGAGAAGGTATTTCTTGTGACAGCACCACAATTATAGAACAACCTCTCCAGATGTGCTTGGCCCCCTCATTGTCAGTCTTTAGGAGGCAGTTGAAGACATTTTTATTTAGGACTGTATTTTGATTGATTGAACTTGTATTATTGGCAGCCCCAATTGGAGTTTTTAATCTGTGACTGTGGGTTTTATAATTGTTGCTTTTATTGTGCTTTTTGAAAATTTTGTTCATAGTGTAAGCCACCTTGAGTTTTGTGTGAAAGACAGCTAATAAATGAATAAATAGAGTTTGCAAATCATCTATTACTTCTGTGTCTTTACAGAGGCTTTATGTTTTTTGTTTTGGAACTGTTCATCGTAATCCTGGGATGAACTGAAATTAATCTTTGTTTCTTATTGCTGGATATGAAGAATATGGTGCCTTTTCCCCTCTAATATTTCCTGTACCACTTTTCTTATTACTCGTTAGCATAGGGGAACTGTTTTGTATGAGAATATTTGGAATGGGCAGCAGAAAGAAAATTCTTTGTGACAGTAGCTTGAGGGGAGAAATTTTCTTGAATTTGATGCTCGATTAATCAGTGATGTGAATGAAAAATTCACTGAATTGATCTGCTACTGTTACAGTTTTACATCTCTAAGAACAGGGGACAGAATTTTCTTTTCAATTTTACAATATAGCAAATGGTTGCAAGTTAAAAGTGAAACTTCCTGATTCAAACAAAGCCCTGTGTTGTATTTTTCATATCTTCATACTTAAGAGACAAAACACATGTTCTAATAAGGGAGGACTTTCAAGGGCTAGTCCAAAGCAGAAGTGTGGCTAATAAACCCAATCTGGTAATGTAGGGTTATTTTCAGGCAGAGGCCTATATAGTCCCATATATAGTAAATATGATGTCTTTCAGCAGCTTTAGGTAGATGTTGAAAAGGATAGGGGATACAATGGGACCTTGGGGAACCTAGCAGGCCAGAGTCCAAGTTGCACAGCAGAGAAACTGCCCTCAAGGTAGGTCGGAAACTGCTTCAGATTAGAGCTTCACAGGGGCGAAAGGCAGTCCAGAAAAATGCTGTGATTTGATGGTAACCAAGCCTGATTGTAATGGATCAAAACAGTCTACTTCATTCAGGAATCTCTGAAGTTGGCCTGCCACCAGTTGTTCCATCACCTAGCTCAAGAATGATACATTTGAGACTAGATTATAGTTATTCAATTTTTCTGGGTCCAGGGTAGCTTTCTTTAGGAGTGGTAGGAGTGACTATCCCCTCTCTCAGAGAGGCATTTATTGTGTCCCAAACCCAGTCTGCTGCCATCCCCTGGAAGATTTAAGCAGCTAGGAGTGGCAAGGGTTTTACAAGCAGGTGGTGTATCTCAAACTTCTATGAATTCTGTTCTCATCCTCCCACTGTTCAAGCTGAAAAGTATCCCACAAAACTGGACAAATTGGCACTCTGTAACTATCTTATCCTGTTGCTGGTATAATAATGAAAAGTCCAAATTTGGAATGGATGCAAGAGATTTTATTTGCTGAGCTCAGCAAAATTATTGCATTATTCCTGTTGGCCAGATCTCAATAGACTCCTGGCTACCCAGAAAAGTTTTACAGGTCTGCACTGTGTAGATACAGTGGTAGTGGAGAAATATTGTTTCTTTGCCGCCATCAGCTCCTTGGAGTAGTTTTTAAAATGAACTGTAGTCAGTGTCTTGTGGGATTCATCCTGATTCTTTCTCCACTGTCACTCTATCTCCCCTGTCCTTTCATCATCCATAACCCTTCAGTAAACCAGGCTCTTAGATCTGAGAAGGTGCCAAGATCATGTCTATTGCATGGACCATTTCTCCCATTCCAGAGATTAGCAAGGGCATTGACAGAAGTGCTCATCTGTACAGTTTCTTATCTGTGTTGGGGATCTTCAGCGTTCATGCTGAGGTTACCTTGTTGGGAGAAGATCAGGGTTTCATGGTCTCCACAAAACCATGGGCCTGTCTCAGATAATTACACATCAAGGGGCAAATTGAAGGTCACTAGTTGATTAAAAAGCTAACTGGGGAGCTATCCAGATGTTAACCACAGCTGCCTAAACCATATGCCTGGTGGAACAGCTGTCTTACATGCCCTGTAGAACTTAGCCAAGTGGCTTTGAAAAGCAAATCAAGACCAGAGGTGATGTTCTTATTTGCCAGCCTCTCTCACCTGCTGGAAGATATCTGCTTCTGTGCTCAATTCAAAGTGCACAATTCTTGCCTATAAGACCCTAAACAGAGTACTGGAAGGATCACTTCCTCCCTGTCTGTCAATTAAGATCCTGCTTACAAGCTCTGTGGGCTCCCACCAGTAGAAGGGAGGCAGGGTAACAAAAAATTTTCAGTAGTTCTTCCCCTGTGGCATGCCCTCTTTCAAGATTTATTCAGATTTTTATTTAGAGAGTTGATCTTTTAAAATTGTTTTTACAGTGTGCTTTCAGAGGAGTTTTTTTGAAGATCACTTATACTTTATGCTTCTGGGCTGTTATTGGCTGGGTTTTAACTGTTAGTTTTAATGATTTCATGTTGTTTTATTTAGTACTGCCTCAACAGCTCTCTGAAGATGTGGCATATAAATGTTTTAAATAAATAAGTAGATGAGGGAAGCATTATCCTGTACATATTAATAGTGTTAATTTATAGTAATACACTTGGGACAGGTATAGGGAAGACTGTTCCCCTCAGTTGCATTATGTTTCAGAATTTTCAAGATGAAACAAATATTAGCCCTGCCTTTGTGAGAAGTGTTAGGAAGTTCCTTTCATGATTTTCAGTGCTCTTTATTAGCAAGCTATAGTTCTCTGTGCTTGATGTGGTTGAAGCTGTTAATTATGGCTTTATTTAATTCAACAGATGCAGTTTATGTTGCTTTTTAGTCGTCAAGGGAAGCTGCGACTTCAGAAATGGTATGTCCCGTTGTCTGACAAAGAAAAGAAGAAAATCACAAGAGAACTGGTTCAAACGGTCTTAGCTCGTAAACCGAAAATGTGCAGCTTTCTTGAGTGGAGAGATCTGAAGATTGTCTACAAAAGGTTGTTTTGCCTCTGTAAACGTATTTATTATATTTTTTATACCTCTCTTCCCTTTGCAGGCTCAGGGCAGCTTACATCATGTAAAATACAATAAATACTGTTCATTTAATTTTTTTTTAAAAAAAATTAGTGTTCTAAAATGGATGATGACTGAAGTTTCAATGTGGTAGTTGGGGGAAGGAGTGGGAGAAGGGGAGGCCAAAAGTTTGTTGAGGCTGTTGATTGTACTGTTATAATTGCTCGTCACAACAAAACAGAGATTGTCTGTACTATTTAAATGCTTCCTCTCTTACTATGTGTGAAAAAATAATGCCTTCAATTTTCCTCAGCAGCAGCTTGGCAATGTTGCAAGAACTATTCATTTCTGTTATAGTGTTGTTTTTCATTAAGAAATATGCTAATAAAAATATTAGATTTTTTCCCAAATCTTTCTAATTCTGCCCTCAGCTGTTTATCATAAATTAAACAGACAGAAGACAACATATATTTTAAAGGTGTTCTTGAATGTGGAATCTAGAACAAAAAAGTTGGCAACTTCCTGATTACTTCAGCTAATAGTTAAACTGTAGACTTAGCAGGTGGTTTGTACCTTACTGGGTTGTTGCCCTTCTGTGTCCCCATCCTGTTGGATGGCTACCTTCTCAGAGACAAAATAGAGACGTGAGCAGTGATAAGTAATTTCCCATACTGACAACAAAGAGGAAATGAATGTTAGAATTTTGCATGTATTGCTTCATTATGATCCACATTCCCCTTCCACTTTGGAGGGCTGCTCCTTGTGGGGGAGACAGTATTATAATTGAGGTAAAGGTTATCCATCACTTGTGGGGAGTTGCTATGGAGCAGTCTTCATGATCTGCTAGGGTTAGTGCATGGTGCTATACTCTTGGTGACCTCTGGTTTACTCTGACTATTTGGCACAGTTAACCTATACGTAATGTATGAGGGCATATATGATTAACTTCTGCCAAGAACAAAAAAGTCCATGTTTCTGTCAGTTAATTTTTACTAAGGGATGGGCAAGACTATATAGTTGCTACAGTATTTATACCAGTTTTTTTTTACAGGTATGCAAGCCTTTACTTCTGCTGTGCCATTGAAGATCAGGATAACGAGCTAATAACTCTAGAAATAATTCATCGATATGTAGAATTGCTTGATAAATACTTTGGAAGTGTAAGTTATTAACTCTGACGTTTATTTGTAAATCTTGAATGTGTGTATAAATGAATGAGTTTTGTTTTATTTATACACAAAAGATATTTTTTCTGGAGGAAAATAAAGGAATACTATTTCTTTAAATATACACTTCCACTACATATGGCGATTTCCATCCATACTCTGCATGAAAATCACCATATACATTGCACATACATGTGGACCCAAGGTGTGAGAGAGCTGTTAGACAAAACGTTGCAAGAAGGTCAGATACTAAAGAATGTTACGTTCTCTTGGATGGTTTCAGCCATCTTGTGGGTTTTCATTCTCCTTCCGTTAGGTAGGCAGGAAAAGGTATTTGGTCACTTCCTGTTGGTCTGTTTGCCGCCAAATCTGCCCCAGTATCTTTTCCTGCCTCGTAGGTAGCGCAGCATCTTTGACAAGCTCCTTACTATTTCTTCTACTGTGTGTTTTCGTGAGTCTCCCTGGTGTGTGGTGTTTTCCTACTGTGTCTCCCCACAAGCCGCAGCCTTTATTCCCCCCACCTCCGGCGGGGAACGGGTTTTGGCCGTCTAGATTCCACAGGAGACTAATCTCCTCACCAATGGCATGGCGACAGCCCCTTTTTCCCCCGAGAGGGAAATCTTCACCAGATCAGCTGCGGAGAACACCAGGGCTTCTTCTAAGCTCCTGTTACTCCCTCAGAGCAGCCGCGTACGGACGACATCGAGCGCGGCGGCGCTACTCGGAGCCTTTGAGGACCGCACAGAAACCAGTTGCGGCCTCAGGGCAGCGCCGCTGGCGATCGAAACGCCAGCCAGTTCAGCCGGTAATTCGCCTGGCAGGACGAAGCCCGAGCTGGCATGCTAAGCGAAAGCAGGCCAGCTGGCCGCTTCAGCTACCAACGGCTCCTTCCCGCCAAACACAGCTGCTGAGCGGCGCATACGCCTTCGGAGCAATCCCGGACATAACTTCTAGCAGGCAAGAGGTGGCGCTGGCGGTGGTTGATAACAGGGCGGGAGTCGTTCCAAACGAATGGAGCCAATTTTCCCCCCATCAACTCATAGGTTTAATGCGATCCTCCATTCGGGAGGAGGTTTCCCAGCAACTCCGTCCCGATTCAGACAGGGGGGGAAACAGGATCCGCTCTAGGTCCCCCAGAGCACGCAGAGAAAATCGCGTCTCGGTCCTTTTGGACTCTGACCTCAGCGATGTTAGTGAAGGGGACCTGCAGTCTGATTCGGACCACTTCTCTGATCCAGAGACACAGGCCCCTGAGGTGGTGGAAAAGGCCCAGCGTATGTTCAAACCCGAGCAACTTACCACGCTCCTCACAAAAACCATCGCAGCGCTGGAGCTCCATGATTCAGCTGAGGCTGAAGACCCAAACTCCACCCAACCCACCAAGCCTATTCGAGGCTGCCCCAAGGGTCTCAATGCCATCTTCCAGGATGAGGACGATAGGGAAAAATACTTCCCCCTCCCAGAGTCATTTGAAAGGAAATTTAAAAGGGAATGGGTTAACCCTACAGACAAGAGGACCTTTCCCTCGGTCTTTCGGAAGCTATACTTAGCCCCTGACCACCTCCAAAACCTAATCAAGACGCCCCTAGTAGACGGTCCAGTCTCAGCGTTACATTCGGGGGGGGCTAGACTCCAGAGATGGGGAGGGAAATCTCAAAGACCCAATGGACAGGAGAGCAGACAGCAGCCTACGCAAAGTCCATGAGGGAGCAGCCATGGCAGCTAGAATTCTAGCCCCCGCTGCCACAGTCTCCAGGGCGGCCATAGTTTGGCTACAGCGCTTGCTAGCCATCATCCCTCCCGGGGACAGAGGTGTCAGGGAAGGGGTAGAAAGAATTGTGATGGCAGTGTCTTTTTTAGCAGACGCTTCGCTAGATGCCTTCTTAACTACATCACGCATAATGGCATCGGCGTCTGTGGCCCGCCGAGTAATATGGTTAAAACCATGGCAGGCGGACAACCTCTCCAAAACCATAGTCTCCAGCTATGACTTCCAGGGGGGGATTTTATTTGGCTCCGAACTGGACAAAATCCTGGTGGAGACCAAGGACCACAAAAAGACAATGCCCCGCTCAGTCAGGGCAGACAAGCCCAGGTTTACGGCACGCCCCTCCTTTCGGTCCTTTCGCTCGTCCTTCCAACCTCAGAAAGACTCCAGAAGGCAAAGCTGGCAGGGGCACAGCTCCTTTCATAAACGTCAGGAGCACAAGGGCCAAGGAAAGCCAGGCAAACCCTTTAGGCTTGACTTCAACAACACCAACAAAGCCTGACTCCCTGGACCCCCCGGTCGGCGGACACCTCCAGAATTTTCAGCACCATTGGACCTCACCGTTCGCAGACCGCTGGGTTCAGGAGATAATTTCTTCAGGCTACTCCTTAGAGTTCCTTTCCTGGCCCAGGAACCACTTCATCCCCTCCCCCATAGGCTCCAAACCAGAGAAAATATGCAGACTAACTGCAGCCATAGAACACCTGATGAGGATCAAAGCTATCGAAGCCGTGCCGGCAGAACAGAGGGGGAGGGGAGTCTATTCACATTTTTTCACTGTCCCCAAAAAGAACGGGGACACCAGGGCCATCCTCAACCTCAGGCATCTCAACCGGCACCTTCGGAAGTTCCGCTTCCGGATGGAGTCCCTGAGATCCACAGTGGCTGCCATCCAGCAGGGAGACTTCCTCACCTCACTGGATTTGAAGGAAGCCTACCTTCACATTCCCATCCATCCAGCCCACCACCAATTCTTGAGGTTCGCTCTGGGGGACCAGCACTTCCAATATGTGGCTTTACCCTTCGGGCTGGCCACAGCCCCCAGAGTTTTCACCAAAGTGCTCGTGGCCCCCGTTGCCCTTATCCACAGCAAGGGCATAAGCACATAATACCCATGATACACCTCGGCGACCTAATTCGCTTATCAGGTCGAGGGTCCCACTTGTATACCCGTCAAAAGGGATCAGCCCAGCAGGTAATGGGTGCACACCCTTACGGAACACGGGTTCCTAGTCAATCTGGACAAGAGCTCGACACTCCCCTCTCAACGGATGGAGCACCTAGGGGCTCTGATAGACACCATGTCGTGCACACTTTTTGTTCCCCCTGCAAAGATCACCAAGATCCGGGAGGCCTGCCACAAAGTACTGATGGAAAGAACCTCGTCTTTGATGGGACTTGCGAGCTTACTAGGCCTCTTATTGTCGACCATAGACCTGATCCAATGGGGCAGGGCACACGCCCGACCACTGCAAGCCTTCTTACGACCATTTGCCAGGCAAATCATCGCCAGGAGAAATCAAGCCCTATCTCTCCCCCTGCCAGTCCGTCTGTCCCTACGTTGGTGGCTCAACCCAGCCCACTTGGGTGGGGGGAAGGCCTTCGCACCGCAGAATCGGATCCACATCTTCTCAGATGCGAGCCTCCTAGGCTGGGGGGCGAAGCTGGACAACCATCTGGCACAGGGCTCCTGGTCAGCGACGCAGGCTCTCCTTCCCATCAGTGTTCTGGAAGTTCGGGCAGTCTTCCTCGCCTTAAAGGCCTTCCGACGCTTCATTCTACACAGGCATGTCGTGATTCACACGGACAATATAGCAACCAAGTGTTACCTGAACCATCAAGGGGGATCCAAATCCCTCCGGCTACACAAGGAGGCAGCTCGCATCCTCATCTGGGCAGAAGCAAATCTGGCATCCCTCCACGCGGAACATGTAAAAGGTCAACTAAACATCGAAGCTGATTGGTTGAGTCGCACAAAGCTTTCCAGTGCGGAATGGAAATTGAAACCAGAGATCTTCAGATCCATAACAACCAGGTTCGGGGAACCAGTGATTGACCTCTTCGCATCATCCCGCAATGCCCAGCTCAGTTGGTTCTGCACTCGGTTTTACCACCCCCAGGCGTGGACAACGGATGCCCTGATCGCCCCCTGGCCGGAAGGTCTCCTATATGCCTTTCCTCCCCTACCTCTTCTGCACCGCCTTCTTCGAAGAGTTCAGGTAGAGGGGAGGGTGGTCATCTTGGTAGCTCCAGACTGGCCCAGGAGGTCCTGGTACTCGGTTCTACAACAGCTGTCTGTCGCCCCTCCGTTTCGTCTGCCGGCCGTACCGGACCTACTATCACAGGGACCTCTATTCCATCAAGATCCAGCATGGCTCAAGCTGACCGCTTGGCTCTTGAGCGGCAGCGCTTGAGTCATAGAGGCTACTCAGACTTCGATGGTTGATAATTCATGATTGCAGCACCGTGGAGTGCGGACCATTGCCATCTACAACGCGTCCTGGAAGGCTTTCACTAGATGGTGCAGGAGGAAGAACGTGGACCCGGAGTCGTCCTCCCTTCCCAATATCCTGGCTTTCCTGCAGGACGGGTTCGGCTCCGGCTTGCGCAGCTCCACGCTGCGTCGCCAGCTGGCAGCATTGGCCACAGTGTTGCCCCCAGTCGAAGGTTTCCCAGTTACTAGGCATCCTGATATACTAAAATTGCTAAAAGGCGTCCAGCAGTCACAGCCACCTACAGCCCATCGTTTCCCTCACGGCGACTAGCTGTAGCCTTGAACAGGACGCTCTCACCAGCTGCGCCCATTTGAATCAGTCCAGTGTCGGCTGGATACACCTGGCGCTCTGGCTGGCGCATGAAGCTTTATTTTGGTGGCAATCACTCCTGCGGCCGAGGCGGGTGTGTCTGAAATTAGGGCCATCTGGGGGGGTGAACCCCAACCTGTGCCTGTTCTTCCCCTCGACAGGGGTTGTCCTGAAACCTGACCCGCGTCCTTCCGTGCCCAAGGTGGCATCAGGCTTCCATTTAGCTCCAGGACATAGTCCTACCCAACTTTTGCCCAAGACCCTCGCACCCTAGGGAAAGGCTCTGGCATTGTTCTGGACGTCCAGACGGTCTCTGAAATGCGTTTATCATACGCGCAGAGGAACTGAGAAAATCAGAATCCCCTGTTTGTAAACGTGAGTCCCACCCAGAGTAGGTGAAATCCGATGCTCGACCGGGCCTTCTATCAGTTCCAACATCAAAACGTGCATCATTGAAGCCCATAAGGCCAAACAGATTCCTGTCCCTACCGGGATTATGGCCCACTCTACTAGGAGCGCGGCCACCAACGCGGCCCTGGTTAAGCACGTACCATTAGAGCAGATATGGCAAGCATGACCCACTCTGGGCCTCTCCCTCATCATTTGTGAGGCATTACAGGCTAACCTCCCTAGATGCAGTTCAGGCATCATTTGAGAGAAGAGAAGTCCTGGAAGCGCGTTGTGGGGGACTAACTTCGACCGCCCTATTGGGGCACTGCTGGAGTACTCCACAAGATGGCTGAAACACATCCAAGAAGAAGCAACCCATTGGATACCTCAATCGCGTGAAGGGTCTATAACTTGGGTGGTGGAAGCCATCTTGCCCCCCCCCGAGAGTTCTTTTGCCACAACGTGTTCCTAGCTCAGCGTTAAGGAGTTTTTTGTCCTATTGTTCATTGTTCATTGTTAGTATTTGGTCCCTTCTGTGTTGTAGGACCGGTTATAGGTTTCGTGGGGTTGGTCTGTCACTGTGGTTTGTGAATCACTCGGCTGGTCAGATACTGGGGCAGATTTAGCGGCAAACAGACCAACAGGAAGTGACCAAATACCTTTTCCTGCCTACCTAACGGAAGGAGAATGAAAACCCACAAGATGGCTTCCACCACCCAAGAGAAGACCCCTTCACGGTGAGTATCCAATGGGTCGTTTTTTGAAAGCATATGAACAAACAAGATTCAATAAAAATAGAAACTCATCTGAACTGCTCCCCACAGGTATTGAACTAGCTAAGTAAGTAATATTCTGTGCCCTTACCTGCTAAATGATAGTACCACCTCACACATCTGACAAAGTGGACCAAAAGCTTGTATGACAATAAGATTTCAGTCATGGGTATATAGTGTTCAGAGTTGGTCTGGGTAAGTTAACTGACAGCCCAATCCATAGCCCCTGGAGACCAAGGGCAGTGCTGCTGCAGTGCCACCACACTGCCTCTGGAGGGCTTTCCAGAGGTGCAGGGAAAAAGAAAAAGCCAACCCCCCCCCCTTAGGAAAGCCCTCCAAAAGGGTGGCATAAGTCCAAGACTTGGGCTGTGGCACCAGCCTAGGGTAAAGGCAAACTAATATTGGCTCTGTCCCAGGAAACGCCCTGCTCCCCCTCTAGTGTTTGATTGGAATGCCTGTGCAACTCTCTGGCTGCTTGAACTTCTGGAGTGTGGAGCTGAGGGGCAGCCAACTGCTGGCATCTTTGCCCCCTCCCCTGGCAGGGGTTCATCTTGTGGCAGTGGAGGGGGCAAATGCATCAGTGCAGCCCCGCACAGACTCTGCAAGTGGATTCGCTTCTCCCCCATCGGGATTAGGCCATAAGTCCTTATTTCTGAATATACATGTATAAGATTGTGATGTAAGTTTGATAAGCTTTAGGCTGCTTCAAGGCAGTTTAATATTTTGGTTGCAACACAGCAACTTTTCTGTCTCACTTGAATTTGGTATTTTGCACATTTCATAATCTAGTGGCTAAAATGAATGCTATGAATGAAATGTTGACTATTACATAAAATACATTAGTGCATAGGTGCCAAACTCGCGGCCCTCCAGATGTTGTGGACTACAGCTCTCATCATCCCCTGCCAGCATCATGCTGGCAGGGGATGATGGGAACTGTAGTCCATAACATCTGGAGGGCCACGAGTTTGGCACCTGTGCATTAGTGTCTTACTGGGAACTGCCGAAACTGCTTACTGTATATACTCGTGTATAAGTCAACCCGAGTATAAGTAGAGGCACCTAGTTTTACCACAAAAACTGGGAAAACTTATTGACGTGTATAAGTCGAGCCTTCTCCCTGGAGCAGCCGCCTTCTCCCTGGGGCAGAGGGGGTTCTCTGCACACAGCAGGTCGCTGCCGCCATTCCCCCCTGCCCCAGGGAGGAGGCAGCCGTCTTTTCCCTGGAGTGGGGGGGCGCCCCATGCCCCCCACAGTGGCCCCCCCACAGTTACTTTAACAAATGGAGCAGGAGGCCTGCTGCCTATGTTCCCTGCTGCCTATGTTCCCTTCCAGGAAGTCATTTGGACTTGGTGGGAACTACATTTCCCAGGGTCTCCTGGGAAATGTAGTTCCCAGCAGGCCGTTTCAGCCTGAAAGGGAACACAGGCAAGTCAACTTCTCAAGCCTGCTGTGTTTGTTAAAGTAAGTGGGGGGGGGGGCGTCGTGGGGGGGGGGTTCACTGACTCGCGTATAAGTCAAGGGGGGCATTTTTCAGCCTTAAAAAAGGGCTGAAAAACTCGACTTATCCGCGAGTATATACGGTAGTAACAATTATTGTGTTACTAATATGTTGCATCAGATCAAGCCAGAGCCAATATGTAGCAGCCAGCAGTTTGCAAACAATTTAGAAGTTTTCTTCATGCATTACTGTGTCCCCTGAAGATTTTCAGTAGTATTTCATTATTTTATTCTTTGATTTGCCCAACTATTTGAAACCTTTTAAGAACGGAATAAGTAGTTATTAGCAAGATATTGTATTTGCTAATTGAAACATGTTCTTTCTTAAGTGTCTGTTCCTGAACTACTTTTGGTATTTTATTCAGTTGTCCCTTCCTTTTGTGCTATAATGTTTAACTGTCATATCTAAGTGATCAAAACAAAGTGGAAATAGATATTTTTAAACATTTGAACAAAAAGAGAATCTTACCCTAGCACCCTAGACAAGGATATTGAATCTCACAGTTTCACCTTTTTATGCTTTTTAGGTATGTGAACTTGATATCATCTTCAATTTTGAGAAGGCTTATTTTATTTTGGATGAATTTCTTTTGGGTGGGGAAGTTCAGGAGACCTCAAAGAAAAATGTTCTTAAAGCCATTGAACAGGCAGATTTGTTACAAGAGGTAAGCAAACCTTCATTCTTTGCAAAGCACACTAGCATGCTGTGCTCTGTTAGGAAAAGCTTTTATTTCTTCAAAACTGTAGAAAAAGCTTTTCAGCATGTCTAGCATGTTGTTCCTAATTACTGTTCCCCTTTATCAGTATTGCTTTGTCTATTTCTTGTTTTGTTAAGCAGAATTCATTTCACACAGCGCGGTAACTTCAAACAGATCCTGTTCAAGTTTATTTCATGTTGTAGATAGACATGCAGCTTCAGTGTCTCTCTGTGTGTTTTGTTAACTATGCATTTAACTTTTTGTCTGATTTAATTTTAATATTTTTCTTAAATTAACTGAATGATTATCGCTAGTTTTTGTGACACTTGATGTATGTATGCCTCTTTACTGTTTCATTTCTGAAACCCAGAAGCTAGACTCACTACTCTGAGACAATTTCAGGTATAGTTAACATTAATTGTTTTAAAAACCAGTCATAGTACTGTAGATGTTGAAGTAGATGTGTGCCATGTGTTTAGAAAATAATTATAACATTAGTCTTAGAAATGCTACAAATGAAGTAAATTTGGGCCGAAACGTCTCAGTCACTAACAAAATGCATAAATATTAGTGTTCTCTGCTAGCTGTAGTGAACTGCTTAGTAATAAAATTAATTAAATTAAACAGTTGAGATTTGTTGGAGAAAATAAAATTCCTAAAATAACACCTTTCTTACTCAGCTCATGAATTCTATTATTTGTTAGCTCTAATTTTGAAGTGATAATTCAGTGTTTGTGCTCTGAATATCTTGTGTGAACAGTAATTATTGTTTCAAGTTATGCACATGTTAAAGTTTCTACACACTGGTAAAAGTAGTGTGGATTAAGGCAAATTAAAAAAATTATCCTATAACTATGGCATGGATAGTGTCCTGTGATGTAGGTTTATTTTTATTTGTATTGGTTTTTAATATTCAATCCCATATTTTCATTAGTATCTCTCCTAAGTGAGGTTTTCAAGGTAACAAAACAATCCCCTTTTCTAATTCCTGTTGAGTAGAAGTCATTCTGATGTGCATAAGATATGATAAAATATACTCAGGACATTTCAGTTCAGTATGCATCAGTGACGACTTGCGTGAAAACTGTGTCAAAAATCTTCTTGAATTATATGTAATCTTTCCAGGTGGTGGGTGATAAAGTTCAGTATCCTACTAATGTTGGGATATCTTTACACAACACAAGACATATTACAAAATTAGTAAGTAGCAGAATTGCCAAAATTATATATGGTGAGCCAGGGATGATAAATGAGTGTACATTGATTTACCAAGACTCAACATGAGGTATCTTGAGCATTTTTTCATCTACTTGTGTCACAATATGAATTGTTGTGCTTCTTTCATAAAGTTAGCTGAACATTTAATCATGTTCAGCAAGTGGACAGGCTATTTTTTTGTTTCTGCATTCCCCAAAATTTCTAACAGTGTCCATCCTTCACTACTCTTTTCCCCTGACTTACATCCTGCTTCTAAACTCTGCCCCTGCTGGCCATCATAAGAAATCAGTGCAGGCTTAGGTGTAGGGGTGCTTCAGAAATGTTTCTCTGCATTTTTTGAGTTCTGGACATTAAGCAGTTGCTTTGGTAAGCTATTTTGCATCTGATGATTCTTCCCACTCTATGAACTGCTGTGCAAATTCTGAGGAATTTTTCCCTTTGAAAAGATTCCACACCTATATATTTGATTCCCAACTATACCTCCTGTTTGTGGATACTTAAATCTGCAGATGTTTTTTTCAAACTTCCCAAGTTTGCAGAAAGAACTGAAAACTAAAAGGGGAGGCATTTAAATTCCACGCCCAAAATTCATTGCTGCCTCCCTCCCATGTTGGCCTAGCTGGGGCTGGAGCACTTGGCTTTGACCCCCGCCCCCACTAGCCCCGCTGGGCACAGGGTGTGGAGTCGCTGTGCCATGGCAGAGCTTGGGAGCTGCTCTGGGCCCATTTTATTACTGTTACTTTCATTGTTGCCTAATTGCAGAATACAAATATGGAATACTGGATTTAACTTTCTATGTAGTTTTCTTTGAAATGACTATGAGCAAAATGTAAATCCCACTAAATTAATTAAGCCTGCACAACAGCAGGGTTTATTTTGATGGATTACCTCTATTCAGAAAATTATAAAAGGAACAAACTTTCTTCTTAGCCATGCCTTCTATAGTCCTCTGGGGTTTTTTTCCAGTAATATCTGGATATTTACTTTACTTTTGTAGTCTCTGTAATGGATTTCTTACTAATTGGTTAGCAAAGCCTTGAAGTAATTGAGCTAAACTAAAGCATTCATAATCATTTGAGTTACAGCTTTACTTCTTTTTCACAATAACTACGTGGCAGGTAGCTTTTAAGAAATTAACTTCTAGGTAATGAGTGTTGTGAATATGCTTTTGACTCCCTTTCTTTTGCCATTGTGGGAATCTGTTGAAGTGTAATAATCTCTTCAGTTGAACAAAAGATATGAATTTAAACACGGAGTAGCTTTTCATTGGGACTTCCAGTACAAAAACTTATCTATAACTTCTGTAATTCCCTCTTTTATCTTAGTATTGTAATACTACAGGATGTGTTTCTGTTCTGTTGATAAGGTTAAATGATGAAGCACAAGGAGAAAAGAACAACAAACTGCAAACACAGTTCTGTATATTTACAATGTCTCTGTTGTGAGACACACAATGGAACTCACTAAAGAAGATGAAATTCTGTAACATAGTTTAGCAAACAAAATGACTGAATATGATTCCTGGGGAGGACTACTTAATGAACATTTCCAAATATTTAAAAGTACTTTTGGAGATGAATATAATCTTCGCTGGAATTTGGTTCCCACAGAAGTTCTTTTGTACCTATACCAACTTAACAGGCTAAAATTCAGGTTAAAGAGGTACTTTGGATTTATAGCTGGCTTTGTTTAAAAAAAATGAATGCTCTACCACAAAAGTAATGTAGAACTTGAATTTGAAGGGAAAGCAGCAGGCAGGGGAAAGAGGCATTAACTTGTCTCTCACCTGCCACTTTCTCCAGGAAAAAGTAGAACAGAGAATAGTGTTGGATAAAGGAAGGTGACCTTAGTTCCCAGATTAGTCTGATTCTAACATTATAGTTTAGTTCTCAGGAACAAGAGAATAAAAAGAAACTTGAAGTGCTAATTTCTTTTAGTTTAGTGTACGTCTATAGAATTCAGTATTTGCAGCTGTACTCTGGACACGACAGTTTGGATTTTTGGTCAGTCAACCTTGGAGTATAGAACCAGATCTGGTGCCATTCTAGGTTTTCCCCACAATGTAGGAGTTCTTCAATGTCTCCTGAAAAACCCAGAGGAGGCTATTGGCATTTTAGGTTCCCACCAGACCCAGAAGTCCAAGGAGCCCTCATCTGTTGGCGCAATCCTGTCCTTTCACCAGCACATCCCCAATCTAATCAGTAGGGAAGTGAATGAGGCAGGGAAGAGAATAAAGCTTTTGTCATGCAGATGGAACCCCTCAAATTTGAGAGAAACTCTACTGAAAGAATCCTGCATTGTCTAAATGTGGAGGCATTGCAATCCACCAGTATTTGCCCCCATTTGCGGGGGAGTGGGGGGTAGGGAGCAGTCATGGGCTTCAAATCTGGGTGTTGTTTACATTACATTTCAAATGTCCGAGGCCCATTTCCCCATGGGAATGCTTGGACTGGTAGAGAATAGATAGTGCAGGCATTGTGATTATATGGAACCTATAGCTGCCTGTTTTTTTATTTACACCCTTATTTTATTTATTAGTGTGTCTCCCACTTTTCACCAAGTAGAGAAGGGAGGAATGGGAGGCCAGGCCATGCCTCCCCAAGAAATGGAATAGTGATCCCCCAATCAGTATTTGCAGTTGTACTCTGGACACGACAGTTTGATGACACAGTGGCATTCAGAACTCCACTGCACATTCACATGGAAGTTCAGTTCAGGCTAAGCAGAGCTGACGTTGGTGGATACCAAGACCTGAACAGTACGCTGCAAACATTCGAGGGCTGCTTTCATTTTCATGGATCTTGACCACCTCAGCCTGCTTTACAGACCCTTTGCCATGATTCTTTTCTAGTTCTTTGTACCATAAGTTCTTGTGTCAGAGAGAGCCCAGTTTTTGGGTGAGCTTCCTTTTAGATACCTCTTTCATCAGTCTTTCAATAATTAGCCAACTACCTGGCTAGCCTTTATGAGCTGAACCAGGAAATTGGGGCTGGGGGAATGGGACAAAGCAGTCTGTTGAAATGACAGAAACTGCTGCTTGCACCTTCCAAACAATGTGTCAGGCCATTTTCCGCACGAAGGCGGAAGCGGCCGGGTCGGTTCAGTACTCGACGCCGACCCGACGACGCTGGGACCATTCACATGAACGGTCCCAGAAAGAGCCGGGACGACGGCGCCGCAGAGCGCCGTCGCCCGACTGACCCAGCATGTCCCCGGGCCTCCGACACGTCGCCGAGGCCTGAGGACTACGCCTCGCTCAACAGCCTCAGCGCCTGCTCCAGCCGTTATGCAGGTGGCAGGGCAGCGTCCCTGCCTTGGCGACGGCCGAGGCCCGAAGGACAGAGGCTAAGGGAGGGCGAGGCCGGAAAGCCGCTGCCGTTACGCGACGGTAGCGTTTCCAACTTCCGCGCGCTTGCAGAAAAGTCGCGCTTCTCCAGTGCGACTCTTGAAGCGCTGCTCGGGCGCTTTCGGCACTGGGCGGCGGAAGCAGCGAGGGCGTATTTTGCTGGCAAAGCAGCTCTGCGCCCTGTCGCGAATACCGAGCGCCTGGGGATGGCGTTTTTGCCATCCCCAGGCCGCCATATTCCGCCCGTGCAGAAACGGCCTCAGTCTCTGTTTCCAGTAAACAGAGGAACATAGGAAAAGGGAAACCAGGCCTTGACACTTCAGGAAGCCTGCAGACCCAACTTCTGAGTGCTGTCTGATAAATTAAGCAGTTTCTGAGTTTCTCTGACCCCCAAATTAATGGCTTTCTGGTGAATTTCAGATACATTTGAGTTAACCGAAAAACTGTACCAAGAAGTGTTCTAAAGATTTTCCAATTTCCTGTCAGCCTCCACAAATCTCTTTGCAGACAAAGACACTTGTATTGTACACCAGAACTTCATTAAACAGCAAATTAAACAACAACTGCCCTGGGGCCTTATGGAGTTGCACTTCTTTCTTGGGGCAGCATGGAATGGAATGGTATGGAGACATTGATGGAACTGCAGGCTGGCAACAACACTTTGCTCCTGGTGCTAGATTGGGATAGCAGATAGAACACAGTGTGTGAGGTGGAACTGGCCATGACCAGGAGTCTCTCTTTTAGATCATCACCTGCAAGAAAAGCAAAGTAGACATGTGCAGAAATTACAAGCAGCCCAGAGTGGCTTGCTAGGTGCAGCTATGTTCGTGGCTCCCTGCCAGAGGCCCCATGGGGCAGGGCTTGGCCTCGAACTCCCCTTGAGTCAGAAGGTGGTGCTGTCCAAACAATGCTCATTTATCCTGTGTTGATGTGCTCAGTGATTTATAAATCATCCAGTGCGTCAGCAGCTGCCCAGGTCTCTATTCCTGCAAAATAATTAGTACAAAGGTCATGCAGCGCCCTACTCCTCTTGGAAAAGAGGAGCTTCAGCAAACCCCTTCCACCCACAGTGATCCCTGTCCAGGGGAGGGGGGAGAGATTAGCTCACAGCCCAGTTTGCAGATGAAAACGTTGGCCCCCTCCCTGTGGCAGCTCTTCCAGAGCACTGATGATGCACTAAGCCCCATGTGGGCGTGAGGAGCTGTGGTGCCAGGAGACTGTGGCTTTTGGGATCTCCGCGTGACTGCAGTGCCTCTGGGCTTAGGTCCAGGAGGTGGCATACCTACAGCAGCTCCCAAGCAAGGGGAATAGGGAAGGAGGTTTGGGATTCAGGCAGTGTGTGGGTGCCCCTTTGAACTGAGCCTCTGGAGACAGGGTACCTGTTTTGATTCTGAAATGAGAGAGATCAGTCATAGTGTGTGGACTTTGCTCTCTCCTTTGGGTGTTAGTCCAAAGTGCTGACCCAGCAGTGCTAAGTGTCCTCTCTCTGCTTTTTCCACCACCAAAGTTCTTATGACAGGGGATTGAGAGACAGTGTTCCATGCACCCTACCTCATGAATTGCGGGGCTTTTTGGCTTGGCTTTCTGTGAGTCTGGGGTGGGGACATTGTGTGTTGCAGGGGAGGAAGATGGTTAATTGCACCCATTGATTGCACCCATCCTAAGCTCCTCTGTGCTTTATAAGCATGACTACACTTCATTTTTTACTTTTGTGGACACTTAGGCTACACTATGTTTTTTGGGTAGCATAAGTTTCTGTCTCTGAAGGGGTGTTTCTAAGAAGAAAGGGCTTTGGGAACCCAACTTAACTTTAGCCACAACTCCGTACTAGTCCACTGCCATTGATTGTGCAGGGGCCTGTGTCCTGGTTGTGCCAACAGGTCCTCTGTGGTGCTATGCTGGGGACCTGCATTGGCATAACTGGGATAACTCGGAAGTATTCTGGCTGAAAGATGAGTTGGCTACCTGAGTGCATTTGGCCTGCCTTTAGGATTGCAGTGCTTGAGATCCATCTTCTAATTTGTTGATAAATTATTTATGTTGATAAGTTTCTTTAAATTGGGGGAGTGGGGAGATACACTCTTGAATCAACCTGTTCTGTATTTTTTATGTGGTGTTCATGCCTTTGTTGTATATTTGTTAGCTTTTCTCTTGATAACGTTGGTAATGAAGCCGTTTGTCTGTAACAGCCCTCGGCCCTGTAACAGCCCTCAGAACGTTTTACAAGTTTGTGATCCTGGATTTCTTGCTTTTGTTGTAGCAAAAGTAGTTTTAATAACTTTGTCAACATACAGAATACCAAATTTTCAATTATGCTTAATTTTATTTGTAGAGCCAGAATGAAGACTGGGGAGGTTTGTCTGAGGATATCTTATGACTAAGGCAGTCTAAAGAGCCTTAGCCTTTTGATCCCCATCCGTACGATTGGTAACTACCAAATCTACCATTTTGGTGGCATGGATTACATGGGTGCTCTGCAGAGAGGAGTTTTGCACGTGTAAATGAAGCCCTTGCCTGAAAAGTAAAAGGGGAGCACAGAAGTAACTGGTGATGGGCTTAACTCTCTGTGACATTTGCATGACAGTATTGAAGTGTGTGTTGGGTGCTGTGTCTTCTTTTCCTTTTCATACTAACAGCATCGATTTGAATTGTGTGATGTATGGTATTTGTTCTGGTGGTGTTATTTGTAGGTTAATAAAATGTATAATATTGGTAGGCAGACATTTGATCATTATTGTAAAAACATATTGAAATATTTCTGGAAATATCTGTTAAGTCTACTTTGAAAATTGCATAGGTTTTGTATAGAACTGATTCTACGGCAGTTGATGCCAAATTGGGTGTCATGAAAAGCTCTAGTGGTATATATAATGTATTACAATATATTTTCTGTACAGTGTTACACAAAAAAGGTAAGTGTGTGAATGGTTAATCAGAAGGCATGTTTATAGTGAACATGCCAATGAAGAGGAATTATCAGTATTTTTCATAGCTAAATTATGCATTAGGTAATGCAGTATTTCAGCACAGTAGGTTTTCTCTTTTCTTTTTTGTAAGGATCTTGTTACAGGCTAAAGGCTGAACTTCTAATCTAAAGTGACGTAATACATTTGTACTTTTTTCATGAATGTGTCCCCCTCTCCAGTCATGTGCATCCTGATGGCAATAAATCTTTGACTCTTTAATAAAACCCTTTCGGTTTATTTGCTTATAGTTAAAAAATAATTGGGGGAGAGCTGATTATCAATTATGTATCTGCAAAATGATGTGGGGTTAGATAACACAAAGGATTGCACAAAGGTATGGGCTATTAGGGTCCTGGAAAAGTTCCCATCTTTTCAGAGGTCTTTTCTGATCCCAGAAAAGCTGATTAATATGGTTGTAGAATCCATGTAGTCATATAGGTTGGCAGGTTGCACTGAAGAACTGGGAGAGGCCCAAATCATCTTCCTGCCTCTTATGTCAGTTAAACTGGTGCTTGTAGGAAGGAGGAGGAGGAGTGACTTCTTTGCCCATCAGTGCAGCCCCTGATTTATGTCACTGTTAATCTCTGTGGGTCCTGTGACGTTAGGAATCACCTTTCCTAGGGACAGAAGGTTCTGCTTTTGGGGGAAATTTCAAAAAGTTCCCTTGATCCTTATGTCAACAGATGGCAGGATCCAAACCATGTATTAAAATGAAATAAAGTTTTAATATAGACCAATATGATCATATTAAATTTTAATAATCCATTAAGATGTGACGGAGGCAGGGAGAGTGTTCCTCAGTTGACTCTTTGCTGCTGTCTCAGCATCTTTTGTTTGTCTGAGGATATCTTATGACTAAGGCAGTCTAAAGAGCCTTAGCTCTTACAATTGACTTCTGAGGTAAAAATGACTTTATTTTAAAAGTGGCAGCAGTGTGGCACTCAGATTTTGCAAGATGGTGAGCACCTGGAGTGCCTCAATTGTTTGGGGGAAGGTCACATTTTCAGTATGGTAGACCTCATAAGTACCAGCAGCCACAGCATCAATTTCAGCGAGGCTACTGCTCATCTTACACCTTGCAGCAACAGAGAAAGCTCACACATCACAAAGAAAATTCACCCCACCCCCCTACAGTGCTCCCCGCAGCTCCCTTGCCCCCCCTACATTTACCTTAGTTCAGCCTGAAAGTGCAGGCTGGAAAAGTTGCCTGTTCACTAGAGGCTGAAAGGGCCTGGTCAGGAACTACACTTCCCAGGAGACGCTTTACGCAAGCCTCCAAGGTCTCCCTGGGGAAGTGTAGTTCCCACCAGGCAGCCTTCAAGTGAACAGAGGCTGACTTTTTCCAGCCTCCGCACTCGCTTCTTGCGGCTGAAACTAAGGTAGATGTGGGGTGGGGGTATTAGTGGAAACACATGGCAGAGTGTGCACTGGGTACAGTATGGCCCAGCTACGCCTCTGGAACAGACATTTCACATCTTAGATATGAATTAATGTATTTTGTTTTATTTATTTATATATAATTAAATGTATATATTCGCCTACCCAGTCGAGGGCTCAATTATTACAACATAAAACAAATTACAAAGGAACTCGATCAAAAAAAATTAATAGAAATATAGAACAGCTCTAACATTAAAATATAGTATGTATAATCACATTAATCAGATTTGCATAGAAATATTTCAAACTATCTGTTGCATTTCTTGGCTTTCTGGTCCCAATGTTTACTTCTATGTCTTTATGTCTGCCAGCAGAGGAGAAACTATTGTAAAGTGAGATCTGGTCCGTAGAAACTTATGCCACAACATATATGTTTGAGTTTCAGTTTCCACAAAGCTTTGCTTTTTGCTGTAACAGGCTAATTTAACTTGTAACATGTAAATTTCACTTGTAGCCTTCATGTTTAAACTTCCATGTCAGTGAGTTTGAAATCCTGGATTGGGGTGTATCCAGTGGTGGGATTCAAATAATTTAACAACTGGTTGTTTACAAGCACCATTTTAACAACCGGTTCTGCCGAAGTGTTGCGAACCTGCTGAATCCCACCACTGGAGTGTACCATAAACATATATGCATATATGCCATTGGTGTTTTCTCTCAGCAGTTTTAATGTGTTTAAGTTACATTTTTAGTTTGATAAAACAGTGAAAATCAGAAGATTTCGAAGTAAGAATAAGTTCACACTTAACTGCTTAATTCTGTTTTCTGAGGGAACTTTTGGCCCTTTCCTCGCGACGTGGCCTCCAGGCATCCTCACACCTGACAGGCAAGACTTTGCCCAAGCCAGCTGCAAAGTGGAGGCTGTTCACCGCGACGCGAGAGCGCAAGTAAGCCGCCCCAGCAGAGGCGAAGCCGGTGCAGGGCCCGACCCGCATCGAGCTGCCTCTTCCTCGTCCCTCTCTTACCTTGTCAATAAGCTGTGTCGTAAACCCTGCTGTCCTGTGCTCCGAAGCCCGCCCATGCTGCCCTCCGAACCTCCAGGGGTGGGAGGGACAGCATACGGGCTTAGTGAGGACCAAGGCAGGGCTTAATTTAATGGCGACGAGGTAAGTAAGAAGAAGATGGGGAAACTAATGTTCCACGTACGGTGCTGTTTTGCACCGCGTCACCGGTAACGACGCTGTTCACTCAAAAACTACCGCTTTAAATGGGTGTTTTGAGGACTGACCTGACGCCGCTCTGAGGGAAGAGGGAGCGAATTAGCCAGATGCGGTGCTGCCTGCTTTCAACAGCACGCCTGTCTTACGAACGGGCGCCTGAGAGGGCGACGCTTTTTAGCCTCCCAGGCAGGCGTTTTTTGGCTATCCGATGGAAAGGGCCTCTGATATATGCATAATTTCTCAACATAGCATTTTCACCTCTTTTTTCTAGTGTAGTCACTCATACTTTTTACATGGGGTGGGGACAGATCAGGGTAAGTAATAGAAGAATACTTGAACAGCACAATAAAATGGAACTCAATGTTTTTGTCTTAAAACATACACACATCTAAAAAGAGAACTATCACAATTAATGTTAGGAGGACAGTAGGAGATGCAGTGGAGCATAGGTGAAGAAAGATTCAGCTGTGAATTGGAAATGTCAGCTTTGACATGAAAACAGAGAATAATTATATGCAATAACTGATAATAACATGATGTTTTCCAGAAAACTGTAGGAGCATCTGCCTTGAGACTTTGTGAGATAGGTGGGCTATAAATAAATAAATTGTCCAGAGATAGTTATCAATCTTCCCTGCTGCATGTGTGTATAGAAAAGTTATTATGCATTACATCAGTACTTGGTCAATATTTTCAGCTACCTGTTTCTCTTGTTGTTATTGCAATTTCTAAGACATTTTTCTCCATTTCAACAATTGTAATGGAGAATTTTTTTCTGTTTCCCATTTTCTCCCAAAAGCTCTGTTTTAAAAAAAAAATATGGGGGGAAACCCCTGATTTTTCTTGCAATTAGGTGATCTTTTTCATAGTAAATCACCATGGTATCCTTGCTGACACCAACAAAACTGAGATTCGAAAGAGCATCAGGCAACATAATATTGTTACTGCCTTACTACAGAGACAGTGTGAAGTGTTTCCTGAGCATTCCTGATTAGCATTTGAAAAGTTCTTGAAGTGCACTCTTCTTTTTCCCCAAGCAGCAGGAGGCCAATTAGTCTTTTCAGTGTAGATGAATACAACAAGACACTGAATATCTTTCAAAGATTAGTATTACCAGAAGATTCAAGTAATCTGCAGCAGTACTATACAAAAGTGTAGTACTGCATTATTGTTGAACAGCACCAATGCACCAATTTTTTTAAAAAAGATGGATAGAAAATATGACATGACAGTCATTGGGCGGGGGAAGGGACTCATAGTGGAAGAGAAATAATGGCTAACAAGGGTAAGAAATGGATTACCATCTCTGTTGCAAGTTTGAATTGAATGATAATTGCATTGGCAGTAGGGGGGGGCAGCTTGTGAGGAATTAACCTTGATCTTGAGCAAGTAGATGAATGCCATTCTCATCTTGATTTAACCTACATTCTCAATCTGACTATCAGAAACTAGGGTGAATAGATACAGTCAAATGGAAAACTCTGCAAGTTGTCTTCTACCTGCGATATTAACCATAAAATAAATGTGTGTGCATGATTTTTTTAAAGGATCTGTGCAATAGACTCCCTGGAATTATTCTCAGAATTGATTCTATAAGTGCTCAGATTATTCGGAGGCTTTTTCCAGAATGAACATAGAGGAATTTAAGATCTTATTAATTTGTCTTGGGGATTTCGTACCACTCAGGACTAAGCTGCCATAGCTAGATTAACAGTTAGCTGACTTGGAATGTTAATACTTTATGAATATGATAAATATTAATGCAGGTGATTTCAAATGGATTAAGAGGAATGTGGTCATTGTATGATGGAGGTACTAATACATTTAACAAGAATACCTTTTGTAAAGTGTAAATGTTAGCTAGCCCTAGTTTAGCGAGTGCCTCTGAGAAAGAAGTGTGCAGTTATTTTTATGGTTGAAGTTGAAAATCTGAGTCATTTAATTTACACCAATGCTCTCCCCATTTCTGAAAGCAGAAATGTAGTATGACAATTCCTATAGTTAATTTGATTGTCAGCTTCAGTCAGAAGTGGGAAGATGAAACTCAGCTGCCTTTAATGACATTGACTTGTGCAAACAAAATGTTGTACAGTACTCATGCACAGTGTATGCTCACCACAAGGATTAATTGAAGCAATCACTCTAAAAGTAAATTACCCAATAGAAAGGTCTGCAAGGCTATATGAAACTGAACATCTGAAACAAATAATGTGATTTTTCAAGCCTCAGTAATATTCATGTAATTTACTATTAAAAATGGTCTAGTGTAGTATGTAATAGAAGTAGTAAATTTAAAAAAAAGCATTTGTAGTTGCATGCATGGAAACATTGGTACTATTTGTTAAGAATGTACATATTTCTTTTATAGCCACGTCATGAATACTTTAATGTCCCAGTATACTAAATGACTTCATCATGCATACAGAGGGGATAGAACTGACTTACTCAGACAGAACAGTTTCCTCAGCTTGCTGAATCCAATCATCTTGAACAAATTAGTATATATCACGCTGCTGTTTTGCTGTTGTATATTTTCTCTTACTATCATTTGCAATGTTTGTTTCTTTCCTTCCATATGTCACAATTTGATGTCTTGCCAACATGCCATAATTTCTGTGTTAAAACATCCACATCTTACCATTAGTGTTCAACTCAGCATGTAATCAAGTTGAAATACTTTACTCATCTTAAATTTTGTATTTTAAATATTCATACCTTGGTACAGTGTTCCATTAAACTGAATATAAATCCAGTTTTTAGAGAGATGTATTACTTACTCTAAGGTCTTCTAAGTGAAATGTCAGTTTACAAAACATACCTTTGTATATTAGTCATTATAAGAAACACTCAAAGGAGCAAAAATGCTAATCAGATCTGTATTATGGAAACTAATTTGTTGCATTTTGCCAGTTGATGCAACTATTCCATTTAATTGAAATACTTTAATTGTTGCATTTCTAGAAGCTCTAATGCACTCATTTGGCATCACAGTGTTTCATGAATACTTGTACCTTCTATATACACTATGGCCATGTCTGGATTATTATCATATTGGAATAGCTCTGCATGTTCATTTCCGCCATGCTAACAATGCTAACCCCTGCAATGTAGTTACATGCCTGTTCATTCCTTTTTGGCAAATATTAAAGAGCATCCACAGACATAGACATAGATCAAAAGAAGAGTTGCTACTTTCAGGCGTAAGAGGTAAAAATGTGCAAACGCAGAAGTCTTTCTGTTTACATTGATCAGTATTATGAGACTGACATTTTTCTTAAAAGGGGATTAAAAATAGGGTGGGTTAATTAAATCACCCACATGGGATAGAAATTCCAAATGTTATAGGGTAATGTTCTGCTTCTGAAGTGTCAATATGATATTTTACGTTATAGCCAAGAGGTTTATGCTAAACCTGCTACATTCTGGATTGTATTAATAGGGAATCATAGATGAGGTTTCCCATTGTAAAGGCTGCCTGTCTGCCCCCTTCTGTGTCTCTTGTGGGGTTTTGGTGTGTGTGTGTTTGTTTGTTTTTGCAAGATGTTAATTGCTTCTATCACTACATATGGTAAATGCTGCTTTGCACTATTTTATGCTAGAAGCATTAAAATGCTATGCATAAAGTGCTAATGGGGTATTATGTTCTGTTTATAGCTTTATGTATTTGCATGCTTGTAAAATGACTATGCATTAGACTTCATGGCACGTCTGTAATAAAGTATTGCATGCACTTCTCATGTGAATGGCTTTTTTTCACCTCTCTGCTGTGATGTATTTACTATTTGACTTTCAGTAATTCTGATCTGCAAGCCTTCAACATATGAAACGCTTTCTAAAATGATTAAATTCAACATTGTTATTCAAAAACAGTCTTGGATATGATTCACATTTTCAAACACCTAGTAGAATATGTATACTCATCTATGTGCAAATATGGCAACCTTAGAATGTAACTTTCTCAGCTATCTTTGGTACTGATAGCTGAGAATGTAAATTTGAATGTAAATGTAAATGTAAATTTGAATGTGAATGTAAACAGTACCAAATTACATTTGGTACTGATAGCTGAGAATGTACACCCAACTTAAGTACTGTTTTTAGAATTCAAAACTGAAATTTACATTTTTGGCTGGTATTAGAAAATGTTCGTCATCACTTACAACACAAAGTTAGATCCAGATAAACTCTAACCCCAATGGATCTTGTGAATAAATCCACTTGTGGTGAAATGATCCAGGCTTCTGTTTCACATAGCAGCTCTTCTCTGTTCAACATATTAGTTGGAGAAGGCAGATAGGGGTTTCCTTAGGTAGTTCTGCCAGTAGCCTGTCCCTGAGCCTTTTGAGAGAACTGAAGTTCATCACATGAACTGGAATGAAGAGAATCATTCTTCCACTGAATTTCTTTGTTCATTAGCCCCTTTTTCTAGTTGAACTGGCTCATACATTTTGGTTTCAGTCCTCTACAGCAGCTTAAGCCTATTGTGGCTTATGATAGGTGGCATGTTATAAGCAACATTTGAGTTCATCTGAAATACTAGTCAAATCTGAGTCCTCTTGCAAATATGTAACTCTTTTGCATAGGTCAGAATGCTTTCTACCCTGCCATACAAATTTTTAGAAAGATTGTTTATGAGTATTACATACTCCTATAATGTAATTTAACAAAGGTCGGTGTCTTAGACAGCCCCGTTAAAATTCCTTTACTCCAGGTGATGAAGCTGAAATTCATTGAAATATTTATCTTTAATCCTTAAGTTCTATTTTAAAGTTACCTCACGATTTGTGATCTTTGTTTGAAATCTATTAGTTCATTTGTTACAGAATAGATGTTTGATGTTCTTACACATTCTAATGCTGCATTTTCACAGGAGTTATTGCAAACTGTTAACTCTTCTCATTTTTTTTGGTTTTGTTTTTGATCCATGCCTTATTTAGGATGCTAAAGTAAGTGTTCACTCTGTGGTAATACAGAAATTGCTCTGCTTCTAATTTAATAAAAAATAGGATAGTTTTATTGTTTAACGAATTATTAGGATAATAATTTTGTTTCTTCAAAAGCTGCTTTACACCTCTAGATCAGTTCAAGCATATTAAAAGCCATGTTTAATATCAAAAATGCCTGAAAGTATTTTGTAGTATTTTGAAAATCCTGATCTAAAATTAGTTTGCTTTATGAACCGGTGCTCTAAATCATCTTTTTTCACATCTTCCTAAAAAATATCAGTTGTCTTTTGGTTGGTTGCCTTTTAGTTGGGTTGGCTTTTGTGAACTTTTATTTGCTATAACCTGGGTTTCTTTCCCTGCCCAAACTATTTGGCACTATCAGTTGAAAGACCCAGGGTTGTATCCTATTACTCAGTGAAGCCTTCTTTTTGGAGGAAGAGCCATTTCCACCTGACAAAGAATCCTTAAAACAAGTCCACACTTAGCTGAGCAGAATGGTAGCATATAGCATTATTTTAACTAGCTGTCACGCTTTACAGAAGTGTATTGAAAGATTTTTGGCAATAAGAAATAATTTTCTGTCTGCTGAATTTTGTTAAAAGAAAAAGGTGGTGTCAAGGCTTCAAAGGCAGTGTTACAAAAACTTAACCAGAATAAAGTGATTTTTCAGCTACATAGCAGCCTTTATGTGGAATTTAGCCACCTCAACTCAGGGTGTGACATTTGACCAGAACACAAGATCTGTTCATTCTCTAATTTATCTTCCACAGGAAGCGGAGACCCCTCGTAGTGTACTTGAAGAAATTGGACTGACATAAGCTGCTGCCTTTGCTGATGTCTTGTGTGATGTTTCACATAACTGTAAATGTTCACTGCCTCCATTTAATGTTAGCTAGTGGTGTTATGATGCTATTTGTCAGTATTACTGTTCTGCTAAGCTACTTCATTTGGGCCTACAAGAAAAATTTCATTTACTGTAAAATAAAAAGGGAGAAAACATTTTAAAAACCTTTTGAAAAGAATAAAAGGGACTTTACAGTGGTTTTAAAGCACAGTATTGATAAGTCTTCGATGGCAGATATTTATAAACTCAAATTGCCATCACACAATGCATCTAAACCTTTGTGGTACGCTATATGCCATATTCCAAATAGAAACAGGTGTATAAGTTAACAAGTGAAATGCATCGACATAGGACTTGGCTTTGTGTAACCAAAGACTTTTTCTATAAAGTCAGCATTTGATAAAAACTCAGTTTAAGTATTGCAGAAGTTTGGAGGGAAACAACCATGTATGGTTTTTACTACACCAAAGAATCCTATAAAGGTCTGCAAGTTAAACTGCTGTGAGTTGTTACAGTAGCTTCATTTTAGCAACAGAGTTGAAAACAATTTCAGAATGGAAGTGTATATACTGTCTCACCAAAAGGAAAAAAGGCCCTGTAACTGTATTTGCCCCATGCTGGACTGACCTGTTTTAGAATGCTCCATTTGGGTCCTAGTACCTACCTAGTTAAGTGGGCACTAGGACCCAAATGGAGCATTCTAAAACAAAGATGGTCCAGCTTGTGGCAAATGAAGTTAAAATTTTGGGGTTTTTTTCTTTTGGTGAGACAGAGTATGGTATAAAGAATTTAACCTCAAAAATGAGTTCATTTATTTAAAAAGGGAACACAGGTTGGGTCACATAGCCTTGTGGGGGAAAACACTCTTTGTTTAAATAGTATGGTTTGCATTCACAAGCCATTCAAAAGCATAAAGCAGTATTAATGGAAAATCCTCTGGGAACTGTTGATGTAAACTGAGAAAGGATTTCATCAGTCCCTAGAAACAAAACTTTCTGTGTGCAAATTATCAGTATCAGCACTATACACCAAATCTCTAGCAGCCACTTGGATCATTTGAAAATCTGTATTTTTAATTAGTGCAATCTTTAATTCCACTTCACAGTGTTACATTCAGTTGGAAAGTGAAATATGCTAGGGAAGCAGACTTTATGATGAAAACTAACTGTCTGAGTGAAGTATTCTATTAAATCAACTAAGGCTGCAATCCTGTGTACAATGAACATAATGAGACTGGTTTCTCAGTAATCATGCATAGGATTGGGCAACGCAGATATCAGAACGCCATACTGTAATATGTTTTTTGTGTATATCATCACTCAATTAGTACAAGGAAGACCTCAGTACAGACTGCCTGTTGCTGAAAGCACTTCCCATATGGGTGTATTTGTGGTCTTATGACCCTGTTTCATGTCAGATACTGACTACAACAATGGAAGTCTTGGGACGACATTTGCATAAGGTACACGGGAGCCCAGTTCTACATTTCACTCACGGAAAGCCTGGAAAAATTAATTTCTAGTAACATTAGAGCAGCCCTCTGTATGATGCTGAAATTACTGAACACTTCAAAATGTCAATTAAACATAAGTTCATGTGTATTCAAAACACGTTTAAGGTTTACATGTTGCCTTGTATGTGCTTGGTTGGAAAAGCTTTGTTGTGATTGTGACAAACTGTGAACACTGTCTTAGTATCACACCAGTTTGGTTGTAATAAATGTTCATTTTTATTCCATTGTTATGTCTGTCTGTTCAAAAGCTTAATTTAAAAAGTATGTATTTAAGATATAACCATGATACAGTAAAGGTTTAGCTTTAATGATACACAACCAAGATGTACACACTAAAAAAACTGAAGGTGTGAATGTTATGTATGAAATCTAATATATTTACTCCCTTTCAGAAGCAAACATTTATGCTTATGTGACATTCATTACTAAGGATACCAAAAATTGTGTGACCTGTATAAATTCTACCATTCTTAGCATTTATGTAATTTTTCCAGTGTAGGGCGTTGTGGCATCTCCCCCCCCTCCCAATCCAAGCTATTGCCAAAGATTAATTTACAAGAAATATTAAAGTACTTTCCAGCAGCCTAGACAAATTCTAACCTTGTGGCTGAAGGCAGTAGCAACTAGGGGTTAGCCATTCTTTTTTACTCAAAAGTTTTTGGGTTTGGGGTTTAAAAACCCGGAAAATTTTGGTAGAGCTATTCTTTTTACTGAAATTTCAGGTTTTAAAACTTGAACTTGAAATTTATTAGTTCTCCTCACCCCACCAGCATTCCCAGGTCCACGTGGACTTGGGAAATGCTGGCGGGAGGAGAGCACGTCAGGAGGAGAGAACTTCAACTGAATTCTGAAATCCAGTACCCCCCCCCCCTTCCCCAAGTCTATGTGGACGTGGGAAACACTGGCTGGCGTGGGGGAATAGAACTGAAAGTTCAGCTCAGCATTCCTAGAGGTGGAGGCTTGAATTCCAGCCAAATCATGTATTGCTTTAGTCCCCCCCTCCCCCAACAGCAGGAGGTTTTATAAATAGTAAGAACTGTAATTTCAATCATTCATGGCCTCTGCAACTTAAGGGAATTGTGCACTCATAGTTCAAATTTATAAAATACTGCATAAAGCCATTATTATTCAATTTGACACACCTGAGAACATGGTTTATGCTGGGTTTATGATTCTGAATTTGAAGACATGTCTGTTTAGGTTGATGACCCCCAGAAAGAACCTAGTAACTACTTCTGCAAGAATTACTGTATACATAGGAATAGCTACCGTAAAGACAACTAGAAGTGCAGTCATCAACCAATGAATTTTTATTTACAATGGAGAACTGCAACTTATAGAAATCCCTCACAGGATAGGGCACACATTACTATCATGGAACAAAGCCTAGAACATGGATTAGTCTGAAAGGTAAGTAAGCACCTTTCCTATTAAATAGAAATAAGGGGAGGAGGATGCATGCTTGAATCTTGGAAGAAACATTTTTACCCACGTTTCTACTAAGACTCACTAAATAAAGGATACATCTTCCCATTGCAATAGCTCTCGAGTTTCTATAGCTCAAATACAAAGTGATCATCAAAATGTTTTTGCAGTGCAAGTTCTGAGGTTTACTACAAGTAAAAGCTGTAGTAACTACTACTGAGAACCACAAAGCATGCCTGTCATTGAGGAAACCATTAATGGTAAGCGGTGCTACTGCTTCCTGTTACTTACAGGTCTGATGCTGCCTAGTCTACCACTTGTAATACTGTGGCTTTTGCCACAACATGCTTTCAAGAATCTGAACAATGGATACATATGTGTAAGTCCTGTTTTTATTCAAACTGGGTAAAATGAGGCAGAATTTCTTCCTGGCTCTCCCAGCTATAGCTGTTTTTTAATTCCAAATGGTATAATGTGTACATACTCAGAGACCCACTGTGGACAAGTTGTTTGTAAAGCTTCCAAACAAAATACACTTCCTCTTTCCACTGAAGGAAAAAATAAGCTGAGGAAAGGTTAATGGTTCTTAAGAGCAGCACAGGATGAAAGTAGGGAAACCAAGGGAGTTCAGTGAACTCATCAAGTCTGTTTGCTTGCTCCTACCTTGAAAACACCTAAAGATAGAAAACAAACTCTAGAAAACCTTTTACCAAGTTCCAATCTATGACATTTTACTTATTTTTACTTGAGTAACAATGCAGCTGTATTCTAGCACTGTTAAATTCTGAACTGCTTTTAAGTTCTTGCATGGACAAGCAAAGGGATCAGCTGTATTAGTTGTATTTACCACCATACATTTTCAAGAAGGGTTTGTTCAGTGGTACAAGTGAATATATTCAAGAAACTGAAAGTACACAAGTACACAGTTCAAGAAACTGAAAGTACACAATCTATTTCATCACAGACCTCTGAAGGAAAGGATTAGGAACTGCAAATCAATTGTTGAACACTGAGTGTACCAAAATTACTCCAGAATCTAAACATCAAGCCTTCATGCCAGAATAATTTGTAATTAGGCAGGTAAGATAACGTCACTGTGTCTGCAGAACTTTAGTTGCACAAAATTGAGAGCCCAGTGCAAAATAACTTTCTGGAGACAAGCAGTACAGCATAGAATGTCTATCTAGTATGAAATAGCTCAGGAAGAACTCGTAGCAGTAGAGTCTGAAACACCCTGAAAAGTCATTCTTCAGCAGTAATTCAACTATCTCTTCCTCTACTACTGGACCGTTTCCTGCCTCTGCTCCTTGATCGAGAGGAACTTCTGCTACGGCTTCGTGTCCAACTCCTGTTTCGACTCCGACTCCGCTGTCTCTTCTTACTACGTGACTGTCGTCTTCCATGACTCCCTGCACTCTCAGGAAGGTGCCTTTTCTTATGCTTTTGACTTTTTTTCTTCTCTGACTCTCCATTTCTTTTGTAGGCGTGTTCTGAGCTTGGACTGCTTCTTCTCCTCGGCCGACTATAATAGTCATCATAGTAGCCTGATCTATTTCTCCTTTCAGAGTTTTTAGCAGTATGTTTAGTCCATTCTGGGGAAATATAAATATCTCTGTTGGCTTCCCAGAACTCATTATTTGGATTTCTGAATACATGAAGAAAATTGCAGTGTTTCCCTCTTGGGCACTTCTGTCTTTCAAATAAGCCTGAAATAGATTAAGTAGTTATTAAAATTATATTTTAAAGGAGACATTCAATTATCTATTACCTTTATATTTTAAAGGTAATAGATAAATAGTAAATATTGGTTTCTAATGGAGACAAAACTGAGGGTGGAATGCTGGGAGAAGTGGCGTTATTGGATTGTTGTGAGTGAAGCCCCAGACATCTGCATGAGGATGGATTGCCACACATAAACTGCATTCCATTTTAAAATATTCTGCATTTACAGTTCATCGTACAGTTAATACAGTAATATGGAACACATACTCAAAGACACTCATTCAAAGTGACATACCACAAATAGCTGTTTTCCACCTTGTTACTGGGCAAAATTCACATTGAAGCTGCCGCCCGGCATACCATCTACCGTTGAACAAAGCAAGAGCTTCCTGACATTCTTGTTCTCTTTAAAATAAAATTGAGATGTTAGCACCCACAAAATCAGCAAAATTCAAACAAGACATGACATACCAAAAATAGCCAACTATGTTGAGAAAGCCTGCCTCATTCAGAATACGGACTACACATTTGATGTATCCTGGAGTTCACCAGCTTGTAAGTGTCATTGTGCATCTTTAATACTCACGATTGGTACTGAACATATACATTTCCCCGGAGGTGAGGTTCGAAGTTGCAGCTGACCTACATCAAAAGTTAAAGAGACTAATGTTACATTTGATGAGATTCCACTAAGTTATTAATTCTAGTTGTCATGACAGCACTGTGGTTTGACCTTGGGAACAGCTGCTTTATATCCTTACTAGCAGCAAAGCCCATTACGGAGGTGATGCAATGGGCACTAGCAAAGGGTGGAAGAGGAAGCATCTCCACTGTAATGGGGTAGAAATTTTGGAGAAACTGATCTATAAACTTATATCAGCAATAAAACTAGGTAAATATACTGATTAAAGTACATATTTGAACAACCAAAACCACAATTTTTTGCCATTAAATGGCAAGTTGGTCACATAGCATTTTAAAACTAGATATAGCTATCATTTAAGAAAGGTTTTTTGGACTAACACAGGGGTAGGGAACCTGCGGCTCTCCAGATGTTCAGGAACTACAATTCCCATCAGCCTCTGTCAGCATGGCCAATTGGCCATGCTAGTAGGGGCTGATGGGAATTGTAGTTCCTGAACATCTGGAGAGCCGCAGGTTCCCTACCCCTGGACTAACAGTTTTATCTTTTACTTTTATTAGTTAACCATATTTCATTTTTGTATTTTTTACAGAAGTTAACATTTTAATGGTTTCCTTGAAATGTTCTCCATTTTATTACTCTGGAACTTGGATTATTTTATTCCATGTTTTTCAACTGGTCTATGACCGTAAATAATAAATCTGAATCTGAATCCGTAGCAGTACAGGGATTCTAGGGTTTTGAGGACATAGGAGAAAAACTTTTTCTGGGGAAAACTCATTTATAAACTTACACCAGCAATAAAACTATGTAAATATACTAATTGAAGTATACATTTGAACAACCAAAACCCCAACTTTTTTGCCAGATGACTTATGGTGACCCCCATAGGATTTTCAAGGCAAATTTGCCATGGCCTGCCTCTGGGTCCTCAACCCTGGACCTCGTTGGTGGTCTCCCATCCAAATACTAACCAGGGTCAATCCTGCTTAGCTTCCAAAATCTAACAAGATCAGATTAGCCTGGGCTATCCAGGTCAGGGTAGGAACATGTTGCTTGTTAGGAATTAGTTAGTGAGTTCAACACTAATTCCAGATTACTTTTCAGTGCATGATGGAAGTTAAAATGTTAACACTGATAAACTTCAGTAAAACCACTGTATCATCCTCAAGGATACATCCAGCTTAATCAACACTCCCTTTACAAATATATTGTACAAGGAAAAACCTACAAGAAGAGAAGGAGGAGACCTCAGGGAGGCTAGTATAGTGACAGAGCTCAGAGTTCCATTGCTAAGCCACTGCAATCATTTAGAACTAAAACATGATGTGAGCTTGGAACTCATCCAGCCCTGATCCAATTACATGGGTGGCCACAGGGGATAAGTATAGCCTGTTCAGGACTGGTGAGGGCACAGAAAGGGGAATTCTGAGGTAGCATTTGAAAAATCTCCCTACCATCAGTATAAATCTGGGTTGAGGGGAGAGGAGATCTGGTTGTTTTATCCAACCAGTCTTTGATTTCTAATTAGCTGACAGCTGTGCTTATACTCTGCAGCTGTTGGCAGTACGAAGACAGTACACATGTACACTTGGCAAAGAGGAGGTCTTAGGAGACAACAGGGTCGCCTCCAATTTCCTGCTATTTCTCAACAAGACTGTGGAGGGAATCTGTCACCACTTCACCATTACAATTACTGTTCTCCACAGTTCAGCATTACACTTGGACAGAGGCGGTTCGGTGCTGTTGGTGTTGTTAGATCTCACCGCAGCGTTCGATATGGTAGACCACGACCTTTTGGTCCACCGCCTCGCTGGTATCGGGGTTCGAGATTCAGCCTTAAATTGGCTGATCTCGTTCCTCCGAGATCGGGGACAGCAGGTGGCATCGGGGGGTGAGATCTCCAAGCGTCGCCCCATTATGTGAGGGGTGCCGCAAGGAGCGATACTCTCCCCGATGCTTTTTAATATCTACATGCACCCCCTGGCGAGTCTAGTTCGGAGTTTTGGGCTGCAGTGTCATCAATACGCTGATGACACCCAGCTCTTGTTCACAATGGAGGGCAGCCCGACCTCAGCCCCTGATGCTCTCCAGCGTTGTCTTGATGCTGTGGCTGGTTGGTTGAATGCAAGTCGGCTGAAGTTGAATCCCACTAAGACGGAGGTCCTGTGGCTGGGCTGGGGGGAGTGTCCAGTGGCCTTTGGCCTGCCTACCCTTCTTGGCGAGACGTTAAAATTAACTTTGTCCGCCAAGAGCCTGGGGGTGACTCTGGATCCATCTTTATCATTGGTGGTCCAGGTCACCCAGACAGCCCAGGCAGCTTTTTACCATCTGCGGCAGGCACGGCAACTGGCCCCGTATCTCTCCCGTTCTGATCTGGCCACTGTGATCCATGCCACGGTCACCTCTAGATTAGACTACTGTAACTCGCTCTACGCGGGCTTACCTTTGACCATGATCCGGAAACTGAAACTCGTACAGAATGCGGCAGCCAGACTCCTTTCCGGAGCAACAGCAAGGGACCGGATTACTCCGGTCCTATACCAACTGCACTGGCTGCCGATCGAGTACCGGGTCATGTTTAAAGTTTTGGTTTTGACCTTTAAAGCCATTCGCAGCCTTGGCCCTGCATATCTAAGGTACCGTCTCTCCCTATATTGCCCTTCTAGGCCCCTCCGTTCATCGGAGGCGGACCTACTGGTGATCCCTGGCCCCAAGGCGATCCGGCTGGCCTCTACAAGGGCCAGGGCTTTTACGGCTCTGGCCCCTACCTGGTGGAACAGGCTTCCAGGTGAGATCAGGGCCCTGTGGGATTTACAAAGTTTCCGCAGGGCCTGTAAAACGGACCTGTTCCGCCAGGCGTTTGGCCAGCCGGGATGATATCAACTGCAACAAAAAGCAAACATCTGGCCTCCTGTGGGTTCATAAAAGGGGGAATAGAATAGCTGAAGCCATCTCTAGTCTAATATTTTATGTATTTTAATTAACTTATATATATGATGTTTTAACTTTTTATTTTGTTGGAAACCGCCCTGAGCCTTCGGGGAGGGTGGTATACAAATACAATAAATAAATAAATAAATAAATAAATAAATAAATAATATGCAGAAATGAATGGACATAAACAAATGGCAGAAAATAACTGCATTTGGACTGCACTATGCTTCTGACTCTGATTAAGCAAAATGTGTTTGTATAGTCATACCTTGAACTGAATAACCTTTCCCACATTCTTGAATTCTGGAAGAACATCTTCATAGAAGTCTAAGAATTGTTGGTAGATTTCTTCCTCGCTGTACTCCAGACTTGCATCTGTGTCGTAATCATCTCTTTTACACTGTTCCATCCCAAAAGTAACAAACATACCCCTGATAAGGAGGGTCTGGCTGGAGCTTGGATAGTTATGCTTCCGAGAGCATCTTGGAAAAGGGAAAAAAACACTCACTTGCACCTACTAAAGCTGCATGCACATAATATGCTGCACATAATATTTTGAATGCAGACAATTAATCTATAATATGTGTTCAGCAGAGGCTCGCTAGAAATCATTTCCCATCAGTCTTCTCACCCTCCACTGATTCCTATGATGTGCACAGAAGTTTTAAGAATTAGGCTCTGTCATTCAAACCGGGGATGACCATTTGGTACTGACAAAAGCTTCTTTATGATAGTTTACAGTAATTTCTGCACTTTTTTAGACTTGTATATCTACAAGTTAAAAATCATACAAGCAAGTTAATTTGATTTCTTAATTTACGTAACTCATGGAAACAATGTATTTCAACAGATTATCAGAGTAACACTGAAAATGGCTTTTTGTAATCTAAAAACACAATCCACTGAAAAGGATCACTTACAGCTTAGGAATTACCTGTCTCCAAATCGGCAAGCTCCTGTTTTAATATAGAATGGGCAATTAGCTCGATCTTTCTCTGTTCCTACATTTTCTGGAGGTTCTGGGTTATGCCATGTAGTTCCATTTTCCAGCTGTTTTAGAGAATATATTTTATCTATTAACGTTAACAGTTATTTTAAAAGGATCAAATTAATTCTGCATTATGCTTAATTCTATAAATTCTTCATAAAATCACTATTTATAGATTTTAAATGCAGCTTTTTAGAAGTTTTTAATTTTGAACGAATACCCATTTACTGATTTCAATGTATTTCCTAGAGTTTATTGCAACTAAATCCAGGAAGCAATAATCCCAGGCCAACCATTCGATGGCATCTCAGAGGCTGGCTCAAGGCAAGCATTCAGCCTTTTATTGGCCTCACCATGTTATGTTAAAAGGTTTTTGACATACCTGACTTTCAGCTTGATCCAACATCTTCTGCACAGCCTCCTATAAATGGTGCAAACACAGGACTAGTGAAAACTCTGAATGCAGACACCTCATCTGGTTTCTTTAGTTAAGAACCTAATATGTAGCATTCAATATTACATGCTCTTAATAATTTTAAGTTTGACTTAGTTTTGTTAAACACAAGGGAAAAAAGCTTACATGTAATTAAGAAATTTAGCACAAATGCATACATATATTCCAAGGGTTGTCTGTACTCAACATTCCTTTTCTCAACAACCAATGTAGAAAAACATAAGCTTAGAAAAAAAGGCCCCTTCCGCACACGCAAAATAATGTGTTTTCAAACCACTTTCACAACTGTTTGCAAGTGGATTTTGCTATTCTGCACAGCTTCAAAGAGCACTGAAAGCAGTTTGAAAGTGCATTATTCTGCATGTGCGGAATGAGCCACAGTTATGTTCTCCTACCATTTTCAGTAAGCACAAGTAAAAACAATCATTGCAGATTAATCCCGCTATGATGTACATGGCACATATTCTATGGCTCATGAATACATCATCAAAAAAGAAGCTGTGCTTCTTAAAAATCTTCCTTACTCTAATTCTGTGGCAGAATTTATCTTCCATCACTTCCAATGGGTTTTCCTCCTGCAGGCTTTGCTGTCACCGACTGAGGTGTGGAGGAATGTGCTTGGAACACATCAGTTCAGAAATGGGATGTGCTTGGCTCAGGGGTATGCCCAGCTCCTCAGGCTGTGCCAGGGTGGTGCAATTTTGGGATCAGTGGAACCCCGTCACTGCTGTGGCTGCAAAACAGGCAGCTTCTAACTGCAGTACATATTCTAGTGAGGTGCCAGTGTATGAATCTGAGGACACTGTGCAACAGGGGCTTTTGTCCAGGAGGGTAAACGTATTCAAGCTTTCTAAACAGCTGCTGGTTATCCGCTAAGCCAACTGAAAACAGCCCTTAAATTGTAGTTTTGGGAAATCCAGTGCTATCCTGAAAACATTTACTATCCTTCTAAGTGGACTCAAAACAGTGCAACTCTACTTACAATTGAACTGTTGAACACTTAGCCGTGACTCTTTTTTTCTTAGTTCCCCATGCTTGTATTGAATACATTTTAGCTTGCACAACCCCCATATATTTTTACTTGTATTTACTTCTCTCCCACTCCCATAAGCCCTTTCTCTCTTGATAGCCCTTTACTTGCATTTTATTGGTAAATCAGCCATATCATCCAAAACCAAAATTTATCAATAGAGACTCTGTATGATAGCAATGTGTATATATTGATTAAAAGCAGGCTGTTTAAACACTCAACATAGATTTTCACCCTATGGATCCAGGAATACTTCATTTAATATTTATTTTACACAGCTGTCATATCCCATTACATTCTACATTTCTGAATTAATATTCCTCCAAACAATGTAGGGGCAGATCAGTAAGATTATCTGTTCTCTACATGCTGAACAAAGTGAACAAAGAATTAAGCCAAAAAAAGCTGAGTAAAACCTGTTACTTTCTAACATGTTCCTCCCATTCCCAACAAGCTACAGAAAAAGATACATCTTGAAGAATGAGTCTGGTAAAGACGAGCTGTAACATCTTTGAGTGGAAAAAGTTGTTAAGGAATTGCAGTAATATAATTCCAAATTAAAGTCAAGAATGTAAAAAATATTGTACTACATTCGCTATAATTTCCTAGAAGCCGAGTATTATAAAGTCACAATTAACAAAATATATTCTTAGCCCCGCAAACTCCCAGCAAGAATTCCACTTGTGGTTTTAGCAACTAGTAGCACACTGGTGGACCACCAGGTATGCTGACTCCACCATCCTGTTGGGTATCTTACACCTGAGTGTGCAAAAATGAAAAGCAGCCCACAGCTATTGAGAATTTGTGTCCCTTCCTCTTGCAGCACAATTACCAGTTAAGAGGAGGTTGCTGCCAGAGGTCATTTTTCAGGGAGATTATTCCTCTGCCCAGTTTCCTGGTCCTTTTGAAAAACGGAATACGGTAAACTACCCAAGGCTTTAAGGATACAGCAATAATAATTATAACACAATTAGGCAACCAATACAAGCTGTTATAGGCTGATATATTTTTAAAGGCTGAAACAACATGTTATGATGTTTAACATGAGGATTATAGCTAGAATCCATGCTCCAAAGTTATACGGACCCCACTTAGCCTTCATAATGAACTGTATCAACACAGAGTCCTTCTGTACTTTCCCAGAAGTTCTACCCTGATTACTATGAGAGGATATGAACAGCGTTTATCCTCCCAGAGCAGGAATCACCTCTCTGTCTTTCTTCACTTGTTGTTTCCGCTCCTCCTCTTCTTGTTCTTTCCTTTGCTGGTCTTCCCATTCTTCTTTTATTTTTTGCTTAAAAAAACGGAAACAAAACTATTCAGTCATTGTAAAAAGAAGATTTGAAGCAATGATTATGAAAACTGCTATATTACATTTAAGTTAGAGCTGTCAAACAAATTTTTAGAATTATTTATCCAGCTCTTTCAACTGAACATCACATTAGTTTCCCCTCTAATAAAACCTCACTCCAGGTGTACCTTTGGGGCCATTAAAGAAAGTATAAAGGTTTTGTTTTTTGTAAACTGCTACTCAGTGTCAATATGGAAATACTACCTGCAACATTTTTTAATTCCCTGATACAGCAATAAATCAGGGCAAGGTTTAGTTTTTATCAAAAGCCTTTAACTTGCAGCCCGACTGTAGAAAATCTGCCCCCAACCATCAATGAAAGAATTAGCTGGTCTACAAGATGAACTGATCAGCACTTGAGTGTTGTAGAAGCAGGCAAAAGAAGGCAGGGTATGAGCAACATAATTATTTTCTACATTCAGAGCCTCAGCCGTAAAGGCTTGCCACAATTGGGTCAAAGAGTATATTGCACCTCTTCTTCTTCCTGACGTTTTCTTGCTGCCTCTTCTTTTTCCTTCTTGATCCTGAAAGCTTCCTGGGCCTTCTCTTCTCTCAGCAACCACTCTTCATGCAGTCTTTGCCTGCAAACACAATTAGTTCTTAGCAACTGTTAAATAATAAGAGTTACTAGTTTTTAAAATATATCTTTAGGAGCAATGGCACATTTTCTGTTGACTGTCCTTTAACTGAAAGGGCAAGGGGGAGAACAACTTTTATTGGTTCCTTCCTCCAACTGTAGATTCCCTCCCCCACTCCACACACAGTGTTCCAGAGGGTCCACTGATTCCAGTGGCAGGCTACCATGGGAAAGGGAGGTCAGAAAATTATTTTCTCAAAGTACATTCAGTATTTTCAAGGAAAACCGTTTGCATAGGAAAATACAAACATAATGGATTAATGTAAAATTGTGCTGCATATTTCTCAAAATGGGAAAGCAAAACTGCAATTTTACCTATATTAACTTGAAAATTTCACCATGGTTGACAGGTCTTACTTCAGAGTAAATGTATATGATTTTTAAATGTATTAAAATATTCCTATCCCTCCTTTCTCTCCTGATCACTCATGGAGCCATACAACAGGTACACCAGCAGCTTTACTGGTAATATCAAATCTCACACATATTAAATTATCATCTACCAATTGAAAATTCCACAGTAGAAACATCCAAGTCAAACATAAAGGACAAACTACTTTTTAACAGAAAGCCCTCTGAATAGGAATGGCTTTGCAAGCCTTCCCAGATCCCAACAAAGAAGGGTTCTCCTGACTATGCAGAATACCTTTCCATAAAATCACTACTGTAGCGGAAAAATCACACTCTACTCTACTGGACAGCACAGTCAATCAATTTATCAGGGAGATCAAGCTGCAAATTACATTCCTGGCTTTTCAGTCACCTTTCCATTTCAAGCCATTTTTCTTCTTCACCCAGCTCTTCCTCTTCGGAAACCTGTGCATCTTTCTCTGCTTCTGCTGAGGAGAGGACGATATTTTTAGATTTAAAATCAAGATTGTTCTCTTTAGGCTTGCTAATTATATTCAATAAATCTGACAATTCCAGACCTTCATTACCATATAATAGAGCATGATATAGCATTCCAAGGCCTCATTTAAACAAGCTGCTGGCAGGATAAAATTATTTCTTGTATAATGTACCTGTGCAATCATGCCACGTGTGAAACATTAATATGCCAGCACATCACTAGCCCCAGTTACAGACCTCTGGCTTGCTAAGACTACCGCACGTAACAGCTGAGGGTCCAGAACATAAGTTCTTTTCTCCTGTCAATATTGCAATTAAAATAAGCTGATCTTAAGATTGGCTGTTTGGATTTTCCAGGCTGTGTGGCTGTGTCCTGGTAGTTTTTGCTCCAAACATTTCACCTGCATCTATGGCTAACATCTTCAGCGGTAGGTCACAGTAAGATGTGTTTCTCTTCATGGCACAGTTAACACATCTTGCCTGAAGATGCTATCCACAGATGCAAGTGAAATGTTAGGAGCAAAACCTACCAGACCACGGTTACACAGCTTAGAAAACCCAATAGACAGTGGATTCCAGCCATGAAAACCTTCAACAATACATTCCCAAGATTATAAACTCATTGATTATATTAAAAACACAGCAGCCTTCTCACCCAACAGTGAAGATGCTGTTGATACAACTTAAGTTTCCAAGGTGAGGCTGAGAATGCAGTACTAACTCAAAGCTGTAAATGAAATACAAGAAGTTATAGGAGAATTTAGTTGTCAAGATAGTGGATTCTACACCATCCTACCACTCCTCTGAGCAAAGTCTGAAGCTTCCTTTCAGCCCAAGCAGCCTTTCTCCAACTTAAGTGGCTCTTCCACTGATGAATGCAATACTCCAAGGAGTGTTCCTTCAGTTTAAGAATACTTCCTTCAACTTAAGTAGCTATAATAGAACAGGAAAAGCCACTTAAATTGAAAGGCTTGCTAGGCTGGAGGAAGCTCCTTGAACATTGCAGGATCTACCCCATGAACAATTAACGGATTCAAGGAGTCTTTTTGTTGGTGTAGTAATCTTCCATTAAGGGACTATAGATTGGTTCCAAAGATTTGAATGGAAAAGCATACCTGGATTCAACCAACTGTCATCATATCAGGTTATTCAAGCTTTATATCATAACCCCAAAGTATAAAGTATAAAAACAGAGAATGACAGGCATCAACAAGTCCATTCACAAGCTTCCTAAGGCAACTGCCCTTGGAAAAAATGATATTCACGAGCACATATCCATCCCCAGAACTCTCACCTGTACCACATTTTGACTATCAGAAGCTAGAGCTCAGTGGTAGAGCATCTACTGTGCATGTAGACAGTGCCAGCTAGAAGAACCTGGAAGAAAGTGGTGTAAAGCACAGCTGCAAAGCTTCTGCAGACAGAGTAAAGAAATTTGACCTTCAGAGTCCAAAGGTCTGACTCAGTATGAGGCAGCTTGAAGTATATGTAAATGCAAGAGTCTGTCCAGCTGGTAAACTCAGCCAAAGTAAAAGAAATTCCCATCTCTTTAAAAAAAAACCCTCTAATTTATGCCAGAGGATGCTGAGATGAAAGGTACACGTTATTAGTCAAATGATATGCCAAGTCAGTATTTCTGAATCCTGATAATATGCAATAGTGCAGCTACAATAACATAACCTTGCTTTGGTAATTTCTGATAAATAGCCACTGGTGACAACTATCTCCCAATATTTTAGAAAATACTTCACAACAAAAAGGCAAAAGTGGTGCTTCTGCACACACAGCAACAGAATTTTACCTGAATCTCTCAGTCTTGCCAATAATTGTCTTTTTTTCTTTCGTTTCTCTTTCTTCAGAAGAGCTCTGTACTTCTTATGGCTAAAGATAGAAAAGTTTCTCCTTTATTTTTTATAGCAAATAGCCAGCAAATGCTCAGCTAAAATTTCTCAGATTTTAAACCACATAAGATCTGCAACAGCATTTTCTTAGCAGACTGGATTTAAAAATCGCCTGCTCATTGTTTTGCAGTTTCATATTTTATCACTTTAGAAACAACATAATGGGGGAAAGAAACAATAATATTCCAAACAAGAACCACATTTAAGTATCCTAAGAAAACCCTATCCAAATAACCTTAGACACATATCATCAGTTTCGTATTTCTGGTTCCACAGTATTGTCATTTGCCCCACACACATTTGAGCATCATTTCCCCTACCATTACATGTGTACATCATATGTCACACACCCTGAAGAAAAACATCTGTCAATGGCACAATCCCTTTTCCCCAGCTTTTGACTATAATAATTTTTGCCACAATTAACATATTTCTAATACATCTCCCCCCTGAATTTACTGTTAGTTTAGCTCCTGTAATCTATATATATATAAATCTATCAGTTCATTTTTCTGCTGACAGGTAATCTCCCAAACTACTGGACCGATTGCTTTGAAATTTTCACACAACATCGCATTCATGTGCAGCCAGGTTTCCATACTGTTTCCACACCTCCTATTGTGTACATGTCACAACTGTGCCAGTTATTGTATACATGCCACACTTGTGACAGTTGGAACCACAGTTCTGTTCCGCAACAGCGCCATCTGCCAGCCATCAAAGCAACACCCTCTGATACAAGGGAACCAACCATGCCTTCCTTGAAAACCACTGCCTTATGGAGTGAAAGGGATGGGGTAGGCCATCTTCAAATGGCCCACCCACTCTAGCGGAGGAAGGTGAGGGGGGGGTCCAGGGGTTTGCTGGACCAAACGCTCTGAAATTTGAACACAACGTAGCTCATGACTCTCAGCGTGTTTTAAGCTAGATAATTCGCCTGCAAGGGAAGGGAGTGAAAGGGACAGGACCAGCCCACCTGGACATGGCCCACCCACCCTAGCAGAGGAAGGGGAACGTTAGGGAGGGACCTGCAGGGTTGCCATGCAAGGGAACGGGAGAGAGGGAGGGGAGCGAGGGGCCCCTTGCCTCTCCCCTCCCTTGAAATCATTGTGCAATGACACATGTTCGAACCGTTTGCTTCCCCTTTTCTTCCTTTTCCACTTCACCAGACTCAGCCACAGCAACGCGTGGCCGGGCATGCTTGTTTTATATATTATTTCTTTCAGTTCTACTACATACTTCAGTTCTTATGACTGTAGTAATATGAAGCTCAAGGGTTATCAATTATTTCTGATCCACTTTGTTCTAGCCAGAGTATCACCACAGTCTAACTGTAGCATAGCCAAAACAATCTTTTCCTCTTTCTTCCAACATCACCCCTAGTCCTTCCACACACACCCATCTCTGGCTTCATCTGCCTAAACAGTCTGGGACCAAAAAATCTGAAGGACCAACCTGTACATTTATTACATTACATACAAAACTCTAGTCTGGCTGCCGTTTGAAGATTAGCTAGTGACCCAGAATTAAACTTTCTTAATGTTACTTCTCCAATTAAGCAATACCTTTCTCAGACACAGTGAAAAGCCCTCAGCTACCAAGTGGGAAGGGGACAAGTGGAGCAGAAATTCTAAACTAAATTAGACTAAACAACCCTACGGTTCCAATGTGCTAGGTAGGTGACAGTGTACTGACCAAAATTCTCTTCTCTTCTGAACATGAAGGAAAAGTGAATATTTTGAGCTCAGGAGAATTCTCAGACCCCTTGAATTTTAGCAAAAATTTAGGGGGTTTTGTAATAATTTGACTCTACATGTGCTGATACAGCACTGGTTTCTCAATGCATTGAGTTTCTAGCTCAGGGGTAGGGAACCTGCGGCTCTCCAGATGTTCAGGAACTACAATTCCCATCAGCCCCTACCAGCATGGCCAATTGGCCATGCTGACAGAACATCTGGAGAGCCGCAGGTTCCCTACCCCTGTTCTAGCTTCATTGAGAAACAGTGATAATAAAAGCTAGCTTACAATTTGAGTCCCAAACAACCAATACTCCCTTCAAATCAATCTTCTTTCAGTTAATTTATATTTAAAAAAACATTAATTTCCTGCTCATATTCTCCCAATCATCCCATTCAAAGGATTCACAAGACTTTAAACATCTCTTGTCCTGGGAGGAATGGGTTAGGCATACCAGTCAGCAACCGCCACATCAAAGGCAGCAACAGAGTAACAACTGAAAACAACTGTGAGAATGGGATGGGTTAACATACTGAGAATAGGAAAGGTACAAGAAAAAAATTATCTATTAAGAAGATGAAGTTTACTAAAACGAAAACAGCTTGGAAGACTTAATGACCAAGAAGAGGGAATGTGATCAAGATTGCTGATCCTTCGGTGGTCTGCCTATTTTTACTGCTAAAAGTTCTATTGCTGTCTTCCGCGTGTTAAATTAAGGCAGACTGTATCCGAAAGTGTTTCGGTTTTGATTCAATCTGCTTTGTAAACTCAGCAGCAGAAAAATTTACACGTTCTCTGACGGATAATTCCGGGGTTCTTCCTTCCGCTTTCCTGCAAGAGTATAAAACATCTAGAAACCTCATGGTTGGAATTACATCGTAGCCTCTGGTTTTTCTGTGAAACACACCTGACAGTGATGCCTCAGTAGCTGCAGCGAGAGAGAAACGCAGGACTAGGGTTGGTAATTGGGAAAAAAATTCGGCCCCGGTTCGGATTCGGCTCCAGTTCGGATGTATGGGGTCGGATCCCCCCATATCCGAGCCTGCCAGGCTCGGATACACCCGAATTTCCGAGATTCTTGGGTTCGTTTTTATTTTTTTAGCTGTTTTTCCCTATTTTGGCCTGCAGGGGGGCGCATTTTTGATATCGGCATGATGAATTGCAGGGTATCTTCAGAATACAAATGCAATATAAGTTTGGAGCACTTTGGTTCAGGGGCCAAGTTATGGACCCTCAAAGATAGCCCCTATATTCCATTGTTTTCAATGGGAGCCAATTGAATATAGGGGCTAACTTTGAGGGTCCATAAATGGCCCTCTATGAACCAAACTGCACCAAACTTGGGGTGCATGAAGATTCAGAACAAGTATTCCAAAGATTACCCTTGCATTCTTTCATGTTGAGTACCTTCACAAATGCACCTACCTGCAGGCACCCTGGTGATTTTTGCCCAAGATTCTGTGGTTTTGCATTGAATTTTCTCAATTTGCTTTCAATGGGGGATTCCTGGGGTACTGCAGAGTTGCATTTTTTAAAAGGTATCACTGTCTTTGGGAAACTTTCATGATTGGTACCTTCATGGCCTGTTATGATCATGCATCTCCTATAGTTTGAGGTACAGTTGGTCTAGTCCAGGGGCCCAAGTTATGGACCCTCAAACAGGTTGTCTCTATCCCCCCATTGTTTCCAATGGGAGGCCCGTTTAATAGAAGATAGGGAGGGCTACGATTTGAGGGTCCATAACTTGGGCCCCTAGAACCAAACTGCACAAAGCTTGTGTGCATGATCATAACAGTGTCATGAAGGCACCCTGAAAGTTTGGTGTCACTAGCTGGAAAACAATTTTTTTGTAATTTTTTTTGTTGAACCTCCATGTATAAGAGCGAGTGAGACAAATATTTTAAAAGGTATTGGCACCAAACTTTCAGAGGTATCATCAGAAGATCCCTCATGATCACACCATACAGGTTAAGGGGACTTTTGCTTCATGGGGTTCAATGCTATGGAGTCCTTCCAAAAGGGGTAGGGTCCATCTCTGCCCCATTGTGCTAAAGTCCCCAAACCTGTATGGTGTCATCATCAGAGACTCTCTCTCTGAAGATACTCCTGGTAGTTTGGGAGACTGTGCAACTTCAGAAATCTGCACCCCATGGACAACCCTCCAAGAAATTTCCCATTGACATCCAATGCAACAAAGTCAATGCAGAACAGGGAAGTCTGGCAAAATGGAGGGGAACAGCACCCTACCAGACCACGACCACAGCAGCTCTGGAAGAAGCTCTGCAAACCTTCACCTCTTAGTAAATGGAAGCAACTGTGCAATACTCTTCAAGCTGGGGCACAACTGACTCTGTTACCAAGCGATGATGCCACACCAGTCACTACATCAACGCCAAAGCAAAGCCAGCACAAAGGAGATCCACAATTTGGAAACCACTTTATACTAGAAAAAATATCACAGTGCAACGCCTAGATTTCCAACATTTCTGGATTTCCAAGCATTCCTTGGCCTAATCACAGAACTGTCTCCATTAAAACTCTACTTTTAAAGGTGCTGCTGTGGTAGGGACTCGGGAGATTTTTCGATTACAGATGCACAGAGAAACAGGGTGTAATATGCATTTCGCCAGAGTTCACTCTTCTGTACACATGACAGCTATTTAACAAAAGAGTCACACACTGTAACACCAGAAAAACAGTCTTTATGCTTCGGTAGTAATGCAAGGGCAAACGAACTACCCCTGCCCATGCACAATAACACACACCTAAGAATCCAGACAGCAAAGAGTGAAACACTGAAAATGCTCACTTACAATACCCATACCATTACGCAAAACACTTATCACAACTTAAGTTACACACACCCCCCAACAACTCAGCCTTTTTTTTTGGCTTTACAGCCTTTGCCCCTCCAAATTCCAAGAGGGAAAGCTCGATGTGCTTTCAACAGTTGAAGTAAAAGCAAAAAAGTGCTTTAAAGGCAAAAAATTGGTTTAGGTTGGTATGGTTTCCACCCACCGAAATCCTACCGCTTTTACTTTTCTTTTTCTTCTCCTCTCCAGGGCATGCAATAGCCCATTAAGGCAGGCTCTCCATGATACAGGGATTTCAAAGGAAATGGAGCCATCCTTGAAAAGAGATCTCTCCAAGCTCTCTGACCACAAAATGGACTGGGACCAGTGGCCCAAGGTACAATTTGTGGCCAGATGCGTTTTTTCAAAAAAATCCAAAAGGAGTCTCAGCTTAAATGTAATCCCAAGCGAAAGTCTGGACGGCAAAATCTCTCCATATGGGGCTGCAGGCCCAGCCCCTTTGTTCAAAGTCAGGGCTGAATTGGAAGCCACATCAGCAGGCAAGCTAAGGTGTGACCCATTTCATCAGTGGCATGGTGAGAACATTAAGAAGAACAAAGGGAATAAGTAAATGGCCTCAAGGAGTCCTTCTTTGCTACGCAGACTTACTTGGGCAGATCTGAATTTAGCAGCTGCAATGTATTGTTGAAGGAAGGCTTTCAGGGCCATATGCAACTGGTCTTCTGGTGGGTTTTCTGGGCTGTGTGGCCGTGGTCTGGTGGATCTTGTTCCTAATGTTTTGCCTGCATCTGTGGCTGGCATCTTCAGAAGTGTATCACAGAGGGAGTCTGTTACACACTGTGTCCATAACTTTGGCCCCTGAACCAAATCTTCACTCAGGACTTAGGGGAGAATCATCAGGACAGTCACCAGATGATAATTCCAGAAATTCTGGTGCCACTATCTCAAAAAATGGCCCTGACATCTACAGCAACGCAAGAAATTTCCCCAGATTCTGGTGCTCTGAGTGACTTCCACTCCATTGCAGCAAAATAGGAGGATCCATGAGGATCACTTGTTTTAGAATACGCTTTTGAGCCACTGTGTGGCACCACAGAGCATGGGAGGAGCGATTGCTGTGTTCAGACGTGGTGTCAAAGGGCTTGGATCACCTGTGATGTGCAGGTGATTTTGGGTGTGACCAAGTGAGAAAAACCAAGAGGATCTACTTGGGGATCCATGCTTTTAAGCAGGTCTTTCGCAGTAACTGTGGCACCACAGAGCGTGGTATGTGTGATTGTTTTGTGCAGACTTGTGTCTACAGGCCTTGCACTGTGATGTGATTGTGTTTTAGGGAGTTACTTAGCACAAAAAATCATGGTGGATCCATGAGGATCCATGTTTTTTGAAAGCATATTTTTTTGCGCCACTGCGTTTCCACAAAGCGTGGGATCCCATTATTTATTTTTTTTTGTGAAGACATGTGTCTAAGGATTTTTTGCTATGATGTGGTGCAGTGATTTTTGGGATAACTTGAGTGAAAAAACCAGGAGGATCCCATGAGGATCCATGCTTTTTAACCATGTTTTTTGTGCTTACTGCGGAGGCCACAAAGTGTGGTATGTGTGATTGTTTTTTTGTGCAGAACTTATATGTATAAGGACTTGTACTGTGATGTGGCGGTGATTTTGGGGTTGACCAAAGTGAAAAAACCATGCAGCTCTGTGGGGATCCATAGCTTTTTTAATCCATGTTTTTGTGCCACTGTGGGACCGCGAAGCATGGCTACGGTATAGTGATTGTTTTGTGAAACAGACATGTGTCTAAGGACTTGGCGCTATGGTGAGGTGATTTTTGGGGTGACTTCAAGTAGAAAAAAACATGAGGAAGTTCATGGTTTTTAAGCTAGGTCTTTTGCACCAATGCGCGTGCCACGGTTTTGTGGGATTTCTCCCTTCCTCCCCTACTAATAACACCTTTTCCTGCTTCCAGGATGCCCCCTTGAAGCACACCAGAGATCTCCCAAAACAAGAGCCAACATAACAACCCAAAAGAGCCACCTGTGCTCAACGCAACGTCCAAGATATTTATTTAGGGAGAGTCGTGATTTTTTTGTGGTGTTTTAAAGCTTTTCAAGCTTCAAGTGTAGCTTTTAGTTTTCAAAGCAGTTTTTGTGTTCAGTTTTCAAGCAGCTTTTGAAGAAGGCAGCTTTGGGGGCAAAGGGAGGGTTGTTGTGATCTAGTGGTTTTGTTTTGTGTTTGTTTTACTTTCACAAGCTTCATGTGACACTGAGTGCCTGGCTGCAAGAGGCTATTTCATAAAAAAAAAAAACTTTAGTGGCTCTCTTGGGGGAGGCTTAGGGATTTTGTCCCCGTGTGTGTTGGCAATGAAGGGATTGTGCCATTTATATCATTATTTTCCAGAAAAAAGGAAGAAAAACTGAGAGTTTACAAACTAGTCTGGTTGAGAAGTGAAGTATTCTGTACTGTAGCAAGGAGAACTTGAAGCTCCACCTAGAGATTGGCAAATTAGCACTTCCAAAGGGAACTTCAGATGTCTCTTTCTCCTTCTATTTGTTCCTGCGTGCTAGCTGAACCTTATACCCAATTGAGAAAATATACAGTAATGATAATGATAATGACTACAAGTCTCCAACAGTCCAAATAATAACTTACTGGAAACCTTTGATAAGAAGTAAGAAAAAAAAAACAGCGGAGGGCAAAGTCACCCCTCTACTTGCACTAGTGATCTCAATAGAAATGGTCTCCCTGCACTTACAGGGAAATTCGAAATGAGTGAGTGATTTTTTTTCTCTTTTAACTGGGGAAAGTCTCGTGCTGTCGAGTGCCGGCAGCAGAGACTTTTTCACTTTTAAAAAATAAACTTTATGAGCTCTCTGGGAAGGTTTAGGGTGTGTGTATGTGAGTGATTTTTATTTTAAATGGAAGGGAGCCTGCCCGTCCCGATACAAACAAACAAAATTTAAAGAGCTCTCTGCTGTCAGCTCTCTGCTGTCAGCTGTCTCTCTCTCTCTCTCTGTGTGTGTGTGCGTGTGCGTGTGATTGCCCCTGCCGATACAAACAAACTTTAAAGAGCTCTCTCCAGTCAGCTTAGACTATGTGTGTGTGTATGAGTGAGTGAGTGATTTTTATTTCGAATGGAAGGGAGCCTGCCTGTGCCGATACAAACGAACAAACTTTAAAGAGCTCTCTCTGGTCAGCTGACTGTGTGTGCGTGTGTATGAGTGAGTGATTTTTGTTTTGAATGGAAGCCTCCCCGAAACGGGCAGCAGAGCCTAGTTCATTTAAAGGAAAAAACATTAAGGGTAAGAAGAAGGGCTTTCTCAGCAGCCCGCAAACGGGGGTATTCTTTTCTCTCTTTTTTTAATGGAATGAAGCCTCGTCCTGGAGCCACCGATACCGAGCGGCAGAGGCTATTTCATTCAAGAAAAAAAACTTTCTAAGGGGAAAGAGGACTTTTTCGGCAGCACGCGAGGGGATGATTATTTTCTCTCTTTTTAATTGAATGAAGCCTCGTGCTGGCGCCGAGTAGTAGTTCTTTTATTAAAAAAAAAAACCTTTAACTTGTTGCGGGCTCGGCTGGCTTGTGAAGCCCGAATATTTTCGGGGCTGAGGAGGGCGCCGCCGCCTGCTACCGCTGCCGGAGAGGGTTGTTTGTCACCCCCCCCCCCCCGTCGCTGCTGCTGCCTGCCGCCGGAGGGGGTTGTTTGTCGCCCCTCCCGCCGCCGCCGCCGCCTGCTGCCGCCGGAGGGGGTTGTTTGTCGCCCCCCCCCCGCCGCCGCCGCCGCCGCCGCCGCCTGCCGCTGGAGGAAGTTGTTTGTCGCCCCCGCCGCCGCCGCCGCCGCCAAAGGGCCCCTTGCTTCGGGGTTTCTGCTGAAGGCGCCACAAAGACCCCCCCCCCCCCCGGAGTTCCGCTTAAGCCCCGCCCACTCTGAACCGAGGCACATTTCAAAAACTGACTCCTTTGCCTCCCCTCCCCATTTTACCTCAGTCGCACCGACGGTTCTGTACCCGCCACCAGCAACAGCAATACGGGCGCCGCCATCTTACATGGTTCCTGGGTTAGTCACATGATTAGAAAGCCAGCGGATGTGGCATCAATAACTTCCGGGAGCACCCTCTGAAACAAGCGGGATATGAAGGAAAAGCGCAAATCGTAAGGGGGAGTCGGGAGTTTTGGGATCATCGCAGCTTTTACTCGTCGTTGGGAAGTTGAGCCGGATTTGCTTTAACGTCCAAAGCGAAATAGTGGCATTTTTATCGTAGGATTGCCTTAAACTAAAGCAACAGCTGTTCTTCCCCTTGAGATGAAGGATGCCTTCATCGTGCGAATCCCGTTACGCCCAAGGTCGCTATGGGTCGGAGCGGCTTGATGGCACTTAACACACGCCCAAGCCCAACAACGGCTGGTCTCTTCCTTATTTTTGCAGCACATCCTCGGCATACTTTGAAATGAAGATTGTTGATCCTTCGGTGGTCCATTAGGGAAAAAACTGACAAAAAAACGAAGGCAGAGAGCAGATTAATACCTTTTGATTAGGTCCAATCAAATTGTCATGGATTTATCAACAGGCTTTTGAGTTACTCGGAACTTTTTATCAGTCGTTTTTCAAGACAAAAATCAAGAGGGGGGGCGGGGAGGGTGATAGAAAAGCCCCACATCATTAATCTTGAGGTGGAGAAAATGTAATTCAGTAGTGTATCTAGGATGAAGATAAACGATAATATCCAAAGTCTTATGAATGTTAGTGAAACCCCATTGAGTTCAACAGGATTTGCTTTCAAATAGCCAGAGACTCTGAGCTGGACCATGCTAACTGTTCAAGTCATCTTAGTATTTAGAATTGGTAATGCACCCATTATTTATGAGACAAGGATGAATATCCCAAATATTATGTAAGCTGTGCTGAAGTTTGTGACATACAGGGATCTGGTGAAATGAATTATTTCCAAGTACCTGCCTTTAGAATTAAAGTTACGGTAGTTGATGGGCCCATTTCAAAGCTATTTTGGACTTAGTGTTTATAGAGAGGGCAAGGATCTTCAATCTAGAATGGAGTTTTCATTAGTCAATATGGCTATTAATCAGTACGTCAGGTAAAGTCTTGCCTAATGCTTTTTAAAGCACCCTAAATAAATGTATTGCTGCCTTGACCTGGATGGCTCTGGCTCACTTGATTTTGTCTGATCTCAAAAGCTAAGCAGGGTTGGCCTTGGCCAGTATTTAGATGGGAGACAATCAAGAAATACCAGGGTTGCTATGCAGAGGAAGTCAATTGCAAGCCACCTTTGTTAATCTTGTGCCTTGAAAACCCTAGTGGGTTGTCATAAGTCAGCTGTAAGGTGATGGTACTTTTGCACACACACCCCCACACAAGTAAATAGCCATAGTTTCTTTGCACATTTGAAGCTGGCTGGAAATTTCTTTTCACTTGTTCAAGCATGTAAAGTGCCATGAAGAATGAGGCACATCAATACGCAAGACTTGGGGGAAAATAATTTTCTTTCCATGAGTTATTAAAAAGTGACAGTAATCCATTTACACTTCTTTGGCCAAGGAAAGTTAATTTTTAGAGTAAAGCAGTAGCGATTAACTCCCCCAGAATTTCTCAGTTAATTTCTCGAAACAACAGCTAAGCTTCTCTAAATGTAGCTGTTTATTAACCTATAAACCAGTAAATATATTACTGTCCTGGGACATTCTACTTTCAAAAGCATTTAAAGGAGCAAGGGAAGCTTTTGCTAAATTGTCCTTATTTGTCCCAAGACAGCAGCTGATCTGTACAAAAAGTACTTATGATCCTTGCCTGAGCAGAAATCTCAGTAGAGTTAGATTTAAGCATAGCCCACCAGAATACTATCTCAGTTGCATTGGATTGGCATCTTCTGATGAGTCAAAGTTTTCAGTCTGACAGTTTTTCATAAAATTTACTTTCATAATGGTCAGAAGGGGATTCCAAACATTTGGCTAATCAGAACTTTGCACAAATGGGTGTGATCTGTACAAAAAAATACCTTGAGCATATGCATACTCAGTGTTTATGAGTCTAGAATGTGCTCATTGAGTACTCAGATTTTGGCCCGAATTTGCACTTCATTATGGAATAAGAACATTTAGGGGAAACTGCCATGAACATTCTCTGTGATGGACTATCTGAAAAGAAAGTGTGATTTAAGAGATTTGAATGACTGGAGCCAGGCTAACACTATGCTTTTCAATCCATCCATCCTGTATTGTACAATACAATTGAGTGACGATGAACTTGAAAAAATGAAGGGTGCCATTTCTTATGTACAGAAGGGCTCACAGGACTACAACTTCCAAACTCCTCACTCAGCCCGTAACACTTCTTAAAGCTCTATGGGGCCTTGCATGGTCGTCCCATTCCTTGCCTTAGCCAACTCTCGAGTAAGCAGTAGGCCCAGTGGTTAGGACTGAACAGGCCACCCCCCTTCCCCAAGCTATTTGCAGGAGAGGGGGAGGAGGCCTTTCCACACCTGGAACAGCTCCAACTGAGGCAGTAAGAGCCAGACTGTGGAGGAGACGAAAAGAGTTTGGATTTATATCCCTCTTTCTCTCCTGTAAGAAGACTCAGAGGCTTACAAATTCTCACCTCTTCCCACAACAGACAGGTAGGTGAGACTGAGAGAGTTCCAAAAAAACTGTGACTAGCCCAAGATCACCCAGCAGGGATGTAGGAGTGAGGAAACCAATCTGGTTCACCAGATATGATTCCACCACTCACGTGGAAGAGTGGAGAATCAAACCTGGCTCTCCAGATTAGAATCCACCTGCTCATTACTACACCACGCTGGCTGTCACCACGCTCACCCTGAGCACTCCAGGTAAGCTAGCAAGAATTGGGCAGGTGGGTGGCGGGGAAAGAGAGAGAGAGAGTTGGAGAAAAAGAATGAGTGCTGGAGAGAGGCAGAAGGAAAAAGAGAGCTAGGGTAGGTGGCCAGAAAGGGAACGAAAGCTGGGGTAGGATGGCTGAAAGAGTGTTGGATTCATGGAGCAAAAAGACAGAGAAACAGAGAGCTGGGGTAGGAGGGCATAAAGTTAAAAGCTGGATTAGTGGGGCAGAAAGAAAGAAGATTAAAAGGAGTGGTGGCAGGATGGAGAATGAGAAGCAGAAAAAAAGGGAGAACAGAAAAAAGGTGGGGGTAATGTCCGCTTGAGCTCCCACTTGCCATAGCCTATTATATTTTTTCACACAATGGGCTCCCCATGTTCACAGGCACCCTGTTGGTTTCCCCGCCTTTGCAAAACCAGGATACAGCTTTGCAAAGAGTGTGTGGGGGGGTGCCTATGGAGATCCATCTTCACAGTCACACTTCTGGCTCCTCCCCCCTTTGCAAATCTAGAATCCAGCTTTGCAAACAGGACGTGAATGTGCCTATGGAGATAGGGATAACTGTCCCTAACTTCATAGGCATCCCTCTGGCTCCCTCCCTCTCGCCCACCTGCCATAAAGCCAGGATCCAGCTTTGCAAGCAAGGGGGGTTGCCTAGGGAGATGGGGAAAGCTTTCCCCATTTTCATAGGCCCCTTGCTGCCCCTCTTTGACAGAGCTTTAGGAGGGAGATGAAATTTCAATGTGTGCACCAGACACCATTTCCTGTAGATATGCCCCATCCATGTCTCTTGCCCTGAGAGGATTAGTTTTATAGAGCTCACTGTATTTTTTCACACAACAGGCTTTATTTCTAGTTGTGTGTATGCCCAAAATTCCGGAATAAAGCTTCATTTAGTAACAAAGCCCGGAAATACCAAGTTCAGCTAATCCTGATTATTAGCTAGCCATAACATGTTTACTCTGCATGGTAATAGGAGATGTGAGAAAAGTCAGCTAGTATCACTGTATCAAAACAATTAACAATGTATGGTTCCCATGGTTATTAGGTCAGTGTGGAGCTGGTCAAGTTGTTTGTATGTGTGTTTTGTTATTTGTTACCACCAAAGATTGTTAAACCAGTAGAGTGTGCTGCTAATTTTATCCAACCTCTCCTCTTTTCTGTGATTTTACCAGATTCTAAATGCATAACAGAATGGTCTTGTTACACATTTTTTTACTTCAGATGGTTCCAAGTTCAGTCCTCAGACATTTCAGTTAAAAGGATAGTAAGAATTGTGAAGAGCCCCTAGAGGATGGGGCGGTATAAAAGTTTAATAAATAAATAAAATAAAATAAATAAAGTTCTCAGCCTGAGACCCTGGAGAGCCATGGCCAGTCAGAGTAAACAGTACTGATGTTGATAGATCAGTGGTCTGACTCAGTGTGTGCTCAGAGTGCTACAACAGCTTCATGTGTTCAAACCTTGCTCTTCACCATTTTCCTGACCACAGACAGCTGCAGGAGGAAGTGCTATTTACCTCACTGGGAAAACAGGCTCATGGGTGGCCCCACTCAGAATCATTTCACTTCAGGAAACAGCAGGATGAGAAGGGCTAAAGAACACATTGTAATCCCATTCCTAATATGGCACTGTCATGACTTGTCCCCACCGTGGTGGAGCACTACAACCAGGCTCACCTGGGTTTGGTATCAGTAACTCCTTGAATAACACCCATCATAAGGCTAAATATGGCTTTATTGAAGAAAGTTTGCAAATATATTAAAAAGAAGGCATACAGTTGAATGGCAGTCAAATGCACAAAAATAATAACACTGATTATCTTACTGGAGTTCTAACAGCACAATTGGTTCTAAGGCAAATAGTTTCTAGAACATAATACTGATGTCTTCCTGGCAGCAAGGACAGGGGGAAATAAAGGGGAAATGTTCTTCTCACTACCTATATTCATGGAGAAAGCTGGCCCTGATCTCTACACCTAACATTTAGCTACATCCATGTTACTTTCCAGGGTGTAAGCCCCGCCCCACCCCAGATTCCCTGCTGAATCAAATTCAGCAGCGCCTCAGAACCTGTCCTTGGAAAGAGGCCTGTTTGGGAGAGGGCACTCTGCACCTGCAAAAAGTCAGAATAAAAGACTGCAGGCTGGAACATTCCTCCAATATGGATCCTCTTTCAACAGCCATACACACCTTGGAATTGAGTCATAAACACTGAACTTCCAGTATATGGTTAATCACCAGGAGCCAGGGAAATGTAGCTCCAGAACTTGAGATGTAGTTAGATCCTCAGTGTGTGGTATGACAAAATAGTTGTATAAGGAAATAATAATTTGGCTGCTCTTTCACAAAGGTAAATAAATCTATTCACCTCATGTACTAAATTGGGATCTGGGATTTCTTTTCTTTTTTTGGAATGGTTGTCTCAGAGTAATACTTGTCAAAAATACATACAGTAATAATAAATTAGTGAGAAATGGCAAACCATTTCTGAATGTTCCTTGCCTTGAAAACCCTACAGGGTCGCCATAAGTCAGCTGTGGCTTGATGGCAAAAGAAAAAAGGAAAGAAATGTCTCAATCTATGTATTGTGTACTCTGAAATAATTTCATTTTAAAACATTTTAGTCCCTTTTATTATGGATATATGTTTTCCATTTATATATCTGCAATGAAAGGGGCTAGCAACTTTTTTTGTGGTGCAGTGGTTAGAGTGTCAGACTAGGATGTGGGAAAGCCAGGTTCAAATCCCCACTTGTGTCTTGTCCGTTTGCTGGGTCACTGTGGGCCAGCCACACACTCTTAGCCTAATCTACTTTACAGGATTGCTGGGAGGATAAATGGAGGAGAGGATAATGATGTAATTTTCTTTGGGTCCCCATTGGAGAAAAGAGTGGATACTGAAAAAGCAAGTAAATAAGTGAAAGCTGCAGATTCACATATTGTTGTTTTGTTATAATGGTGTTCTATTGCCTCTAAAAGCCAAAGGAAAAAAAAGCATACACAAACCCCCACAGGGAGGAAATGATTACCACAGGCACAGAGGCAAGGAAGTTGGTTGCTGTGTGGGCAGGGCTGGAGAAATCTGCCTACTGCCTACTTGGCAGTCACTGAAGCTTTCCTGCAATCTTTCCAAAAACCTGAGAAACCCTGGAAAGTGCCTCAATGCACCATGATACTGTGGGGAAACAGGAAAAATCCTCCTTTCCCAAAAACATTGAGGTCCGAGCAAATACCCATGTGGAAATGATTGCAGCTATGAAGTCTGTAACATATACACTATATTATATTTAAAACCCCTTTGCTCTGTTCGGCTCCTTTCTGTGAACTGTTGAGTTAGCCAGTTTTGTGATGCAAATGATATAAAATCTGCTTTCTCGTCTCCTAGGGCGTTTTCGCACACACTGTTTGTTGCAGATCTGGCATGTGAGGTCGTCGCAGTATCACACATCTGTTCGCACACACTTAAGCCGAAATGTGTGCCGACCCCCTTTTTGTGCCACATTCCAGCCGTTGTTCCACATTTTTCCTGTCGCTCGATACTTGTGCAACTTTTTGGGAAAACGCAGTTTCCCCCCAGAATTTGGTGCCTAGTTGCGAAACAAATGTGGAGCGAAAGTGGATCAGGCGGCAGCGAGGGTTTACGCCCAGCGTGTGACGAGATTTGATCCATCCAATGGGAGTGCGACGGGGCGTTCTGGCTGCGCGCGCACATTCCTTTGTTCCTTTTGCATCTCACTCGCCTCCCCCCCTCATACCGTTCGGTCGTGTGCGCCTTGCCGCTCGACCCACCGAGGCCTCGTGGCCCCGTTGCACGGTGATATTTGCCCAGCACGGTGACTCGTCAGCTCGTTTCCTGCCCCGTTACCGCGGCGCAACGTTTCGAAGAGTCTCGTTAACGGGATGGGAGGAAACTTCGAAGCGCACAAACAATCGGCCGCCATTTCGGGTAAGGGTCCGGGTAGGGGCGTATCATGGCGGCCGGAGGAGACGAAGGACCTCATTGCCGTGTGGGGGGAAGAGGAAGTTCAGCGCTCGCTGAAGTCCTCGTACCGCAACTTGGACGTGTTTGAGAGGGTGGCAGATCAAATGCGCGAAAGGGGGCACAACAGGACGTCCGTTGAGTGCAGGACGAAGGCAAAGACTTTGAAAAGGGACTTTAAGCGGATACACCAGCACAACAACACTTCAGGGAATGGGCCTCGGACGATGCCCTTCTATGAGGAGCTCGAGCAGATGTTGGGGGGGGACAGGACGATCAACCCCCCGCATCAGCTCCGGGCGACAGAGTGCGTCGTGACCGCTTCTCCAGACGCGGCCGCGAGGGATTCCACCAGCGTTGGGAGCAGAGACTTGGAGACCATAGACGCGAGACCCCTGCAGGTTTCCACCCCATCCCCTACATCCCGGGGTGAGTTTTCCTATACTTCTGCCTGATACCCCCGGATGCAGCGCTTGCTCTGTTGTGCCTCTCTTGTGATGGGGCACTCCAGACTCTGCACGCTTCACTTCTGGGTTGGTTTAACTGTGGTCCCCGCTCATGTCCTATTTCTCTGTAAGGTGCGGATGTGCAGGGGGGGGGGGG
>NC_059428.1:84983974-85012964 GCF_021028975.2 Sphaerodactylus townsendi
CCCCCCTGCTTTTGCATAGGCTAGTGATGTGCGTTTAAGCATCAGAGTTTAATTTGTTTTATGTTTTATAAAACGTTATACATGCCTGTCCTCTCAGGTTGGTTGCCAGGAGAGGAAGGTCATGGAAAGCAGACAATCCTCTGCTTTGCAGAGATGTAACCAGCAAGCGATAATAAACCATATGCACAAGCATTTGTGAAAATTGCAATTGCCTTTATTGTGTGATTTAAGCAATGCATTTACAGCTAAGACAACTGAGGGCCGCGGGAGATGGGTTAGGGAAGTTTGGTGCTTGTTTCGCTGGATGCCGCGCCATGTGGTTTGCCTGCCTTCTCTGCAGCCCTCCGCTTTGCCAGGAGCCTCCTGGCGGCCCCCTTCCTCCTGTTCATCCACTTCTCAACCACAGCCAGCCTGCGCTCCAGATCCCTGTCTGAAGAGTGTGGAAGATATAACACAGTGAAAAATTTAGATGATGCAAGGCGCGGGGTCTGGTTCCTGCTGCTTGTGTCCCCCCCCCCCCCTCAGAGCTCTTCAGTACCGCAAGCCATCCCGCTCCATGCAGAAAATTCTGCTGCCGCAACCCGCTTAAAACACCCCCCCCCCCCCCCGGCCCAGTTTTCCATGCTCACAGTTGGCATCCAGCGATGGCTCTGTCTGAGTGCCAACTGCACGTGTCGTGGTTTCTGTTGCAGAGCGCCCTGCCGTGGTTAGAGCCCCCTCTGTGTCCCTAGACATTCCTTGCAAACATGGAGAGATTGCAGAGCCAGTTAGCATTTGAAGATGCATGACACAACTCTCAGTAACATGGGCAACGTTGGCATCCAGCGGCAACACCCTTCCCAAAGAACATGGCACTCTGGGTAGGCTTACCCTCATCTTCACTGCACTGCACCTGGGTGGCCCCCTCGCTCCTCTCCTCCTTGGTTTTGGTGGTGGGCGAAGCTGCTCCTGAAGGGAATAGGGGGATGCATGGCTTTAAGCTCCAGATAGCCACATACATCTAATTTTTAAAATTGCGCTCTCTCCCACATTCAACAGAGCCCCTGCTGTCATTGAACAGGAGGCCAGCATGTGGGGCTCCCATCAGACAAGGGTAGGCGTGGCAAACTGAATGCAAGTTCCCCTATGTCTTAACTTTCTCAAGTTTGTAGTTCTTAAAGTTTGCCTTAGACTCCACACATCAAGTTTCTCAAGGTGGGGCCGGGAATATGGTGCGCTCTTCAAAGCGTCCGCTGTTGGTTAAAGAGTGTAACCTTTCTGCACGTTGATGGGTAAACTTTGCGGCAATGCAAGCAACGGGAGAGGCAGAGTGGCCTGAAACACTCACGTCACAATGCGCTCCCACCATGATTTAAATGCGCTTTGCAGCTAGACCATAAGGCCAGACTGAGAGCATGCATGTGCGGGAGGGGAGATAAACGGTGCTCACATGCCCGCTTTAATTTGCATGACTAGGGAAGTGGTAAGGGAAGAGGAGAAAGAGTGTGCCCTCCGGCCCCCTTCCTCTACTGCAGCATGCTCAAAGGGCATCACATTCCCCTCTCACTTGCCCACCCTCAGAAGACTGCACTTGGCGTGGTTGGATCAGACACAGCCTTTAAATGCTAGGGCTGGCCAAAGTAAACACAGCAATTACATTTGGGCTTGTTCATGAGAACCTGAATTGACAAGGTAAGGTTTCACATCACCAGCCGCACGCGTTGGGGGGGGGGTATGCACCACGGCCAGGGAGTGGTCTGGCTCTGGCTGTTAACCTCAAAATCCACCGCTGCACAGTGCTCATTGCTACCTGCAATTTGCTCGTTCACACAGTCACACCTCTAATCGTTGTGCTCAAGCAGACCCATTGCCGCAGAGTGCTCTGTAACACTAAAGTAGAAGTCACACTCCTTCAAGCTAAACTCACAATCTCACTGATTGGTTGGTTCTCAGTGGTGCTCAGATTAAAGCTAGCAGGTGCATTTGAAACCAGAAACTGGTTTGTCACTGCAAGAGCATGCTGTGGAAAATTACCAAACTCACCCCCCTTCATTTCCGATGTCTGCTCGGGACCACCAGCCTTCAGCCAAGCCTCGCGCATGAGGGAGTAGTGCTTTGGCCTCCCAGCGACGCTTGGTTCTCCACCGCAGGCCGCTCTCAGCTTTAAGTACTCTTTTTTGAGCGCTTTCCACTTGTTTTGAATCTGAGTAGGGCTCCTGTTGTGTCCCCTCCTTGCCATGGCCTTGCTGAGGCCGGAGTATATTTTCCTGTTGGGAGCCTTCCCGCTACCCACCAGGTTCGGCGCCACCCCCCCTGCTGATCACAGACAGTATCATCGCCTCCACCTCCTCTTCCGACCAGTTCACACCCCGAGAGGACGACATATCGACCCTTAAGTGCTCACTGTTACTGAGGGTGATAGAATTGCGAGAGGGGGATGGGCCAACGAGCCCGCACAGGCGCCTTGGAAGGGCAGCCTAGTGAGCTAACGGGAAAACGACGTGACGTTGCATGTTTAACCCCGGAACTTCCTGTCCCTCATGCCTCCAGCGCACAGGCTGTAAAACTGCTGTTAGAGTGCTCCCAGCAAACAAGCATCCATGCGTTACGCAACAGGAGTCCTGGCAGTGTCCTATGAACTTCCAGTGCACAGTCCTCACTTAAGGCCTCACTGTTCCCACACATACCTCATAATAATACAATTTTTCGCCCGCGTTTATAGGTCGGGGCTGTCATGACCCCATCTTGGAGCTTGCCCAGGGACCATTGAATTCCAGGAGTGATTCCCCCCCCCCCCCCGTACAAACCACCGCATCTTTTTTTCACGCCTCCCAAAGGTAGCACCGTGCACCCACTAATCAACTCATGAGACAATTCCTTTAGCAATTGAAAGGTGGTTCACCTGGATGCTGTCTCCAAGTGTGAGTGGAGAGGGGGGGAGATGTGTGGTAGAATTGAGAGACCGCAGGCGTGTAGGTTTGGTTTATCAGTGGAAAAACTTTATTACGGAAAATAAAAAAAAAATTTTTGCACGATAGCACACACACCAATGGTACAAAGACATGAGCGGGAGGGAGACTGCCTGCTGCACAGGGCGGTTGCAGTAGAGGTAGGTGTGGGGCATTTCCCTCACAGCCTTCCCCCTTGCCGGATGCAGATCCTCAGAGTGGGACCCCTCACCCTGGTCAGTGCTGATGAACTTGCTGCTCTTCCATCTGAGTTAGCAGGGGGCCAGTCCGCCATTCACTCTCCGGAGAGTCCTGATTTTCCGCTTCGCATGGGTTGTGTAGAACAACACAGAAGTGGCAACCAGGGAGTTAACCCTCTCCACCCTTATGGGCAGCTTGTGCCACAGGCACTTCCACCTCCCCTTTAATGCAGCCCAAAGGCGGCTCCACAACACATCTGGCCCTGCTCATTTCTTCTGTTGTACAGGCGCTCTATAAGCGTTCCGTGGATGAAGGTATGGCTTTACGAAGCCACCTCCCGCACATGGGGAATGCGCCATCCGCCGCAAAATCAGCGATTGGGACAGCCACGCCGTGAATGGACAATGTCCACAAGGGTTAACTGGGAAGAAGGCACCCCTGTCCGCAGCCTGTGTGAAATGGCAACCCCTGAAAATGTCCTGGCGTCTTTCGTGCTGTTTCTACCAGGGTGACCAATGTCCACCTCAAAGAATCGCCCTGTCGCCATCGCAAGCAACCATAAGAACAATATTTGCCACCCTCTTCCTGTTGATGTAGTCCGCCAGGGCGTCCGATGGAGTTTAGAATCTGTATGTAGCACCCATCAATTGCTCCGACGCCCTTTTTTTGTAGGAAGCCTATGTTATTGTAAATCAGCATAACCTGGAGGTTGTTTGGGAAAAACAGACGATTAGTGTCATGGCGGCATTGCTCTGTGTCTCTGAACAGCGGGCAGGGGTGCAGGGCACATGAGTGCGCTATGGAATGATTCTGCAGGCATGCCCCTTGCCATGGGAAATACTCTCCCTCATCAGAGATCCTGCTCTGAATTTTCTTCATTTCCTCTCTTCTCTATTTTTAATACAGAAAAGCCGGGAGAGCCAATTGGCTGAATGGCCCTCCCTGGATTCTAAATCTGGGCCCGTCCTGGTACCGCCCAGCACTGCCAGGACAGGCCCCAGTTTAAAAAGATGCTGCCGCGCAAATTCACCCATAAACCTGCCTGGGTTGTGGTTGCCCAGTGCCTGGCGGCTGTATCAATACACAATTATTGCGATGCCAGGCGCTTAGCCGAAGCGGCCATTATAAGGGGTGGTGTCGGTGGAAGCCATTTGCAAGATACTCAAATGCGAGAAAACAAATTAAGTAGCATCATATCTGCCTCAACCCCTCGCGATCCGCGGTGGGGATATCTGCCCCTGGGTGGAACCTTCCCCAGCCCTTCCTCCCAAAAACTGGCCCCAGAATGTTCCAACATTTTTGCCCTCTCACGGCCTGAGCGCTGCCCACAGCTCCTTTTTTCTTCCAAAATTAGATATGCATACCCACAATTCCTGGGCCGGTCAGCTCTGGGTTCGGAGCGGTACCAAGGCGCATCCACGATGGCGTTGTTGAAGCCTACCACCCACCGGAGTCGCCTCCCCCCGTCCATTTCCGAATAAAATAAAGAAAGGGGAACATGTGTCCCCCACTGCCTGAACTCTGTGTAATCAAACTCCAGAAAATTCGAAACTGTACCTCAGGGCCACCAGACCCAAGAGATACGCTTTTAAAAGTGAGAGTGTGCACACGACTGGTAGCACTATCAAACCAGCTGTCAGCCTACCTACTCCACTGGATCCATAGAAGCGGACAACCCACTCTTGAACAGGATGTTCTTCCGCGGCTTCCACAGAATTCATGGACAGCCTCGAAAGCGGTGGTGGTGCCCACTCCAAACTGCTGCCGCACCTCCCTGAAGGGAGTTGGGACTGGCCAGATACCAAATGGCCATCCCCACTTTCACATCTCCACCGGCAACGCGCCGCCCGCATCGCGTGTGTCTTGGCGCCTCAATGCTGGTGCTAGGCTGTCCAGCGATCCTCTGGAGCGTTCCTCTGCTCATGCTTGAGTTCTTGAGCCATTCCTCATCGTTCCATGATGACCACGCGCAGTTATACCACCAGTCCCTGCTACGGTGCGGGTACACCCAGAAGCTGGCGTGGGGAAGCGGCGGCCAAACAACCTTGGCCGAGACCCGCAGCGCCCTGCGCCCACTGACGGCCCGAAGTGCAGAAGCCTGCGGCAAACTATCATGCACATCCGTGCGGTGCATGAAGGCTTGTCGCGGCAGACCGCGACCCTCGTCCAGTGGCACAGAAGCGTCACAACCAGAAGAAGCAACTCTGTCTCCTCTGGCTGTCCGGAGGCATTGCGACCCTGATGGCTTTCCATCAGATATTATGCCTACAAAGCAGTTCTGTGGCAAAAGCGAGGCACAACTAGTGAGGGCAACCTACTGCTCAGGTAGCAGTACCTGCGACTCCTTGGTACTTAGCGAGGAACTTCGAGGAACTCCCGATATAAGAAATGGCGACGAGATCACGTCTCAATCAACGCGAGATGTATCGAGCTAACGGCGGCCAATCAGGGGTTTCACCCACCCACGTCACGTCCTCACGTGACAACGAGGCAACGCCCTCACGGGTGACGCAAGGAACGTTTAGCCCACCCCCGGACCGCCCAAGGACTGCGCGCAAGCCAATCAGATTCGTCGTTTGCACCGCATTCCTGTGAGATGCAAAAACACGGGACTCGCGAAGCAAGGGGAAGATGCGTGACTACAGGGCCATGTGCAAATGCCATCGAGCGACGAAACTACATTAAAAAGGCAAGGAATCAATGCGGTTCGCTTTTATTCTGGAACAAAAAGTGTGTGCGAAAACGCCCCTAGTCTCTAGGGAGTTCTGCTACTTTCATGGAATCCTAGTCTACAAAACTATCCTGTAACCTTTGAAACTGATATAACTTTCAAAAATAATAAATACTTTTAAGGTGAAGGTGAAATCATTGAGAACTTTTGCATAGCCTTTTATTTGGAAACAAGGGAATGAAGAGTATGGTTGTGACATAAGTTGCTTCTTTGTCATTTCATTGATTTCTTTCCAATGCTGTTATAATCATAAGTCCCTTTTAGTGAACATAGTTGCAGTTACTATCACAACTGATGTTCCTTGTGTGGCAACACAGGTTTTCAATAACTGGTTTTGCTAAAATAAGGAGAGTGTTAATTATTAAACCCTTTACTTGATTCCTCCCTAGTTCTGCTGATGCTTTAATCCTGGGTCACCAAAAGTTTAGGACTGTATTAGAGTAGTGGCTTTTTTCTCCTTTTTTCCTGAAGTTTTCCAGTCTGGAAGAATGTTAGGGGGAGGACTGCTGCTTGCCTTCACCTGGGTGACTGTTGCTTATGCTGGACTTTGCAAACCAGGTAAGAGGATTCAATTCAACCTACCAGTTGCTTTAAAAATTGGTGAATTGAAAGACGAGGGCTGTAAATCTTTTCCATACTTTCTTGAAAATAAGTCTCCCTAAACTCAACAGTACTTGCCTTTGTACAAAAATACTGAGAATCAGGTTATTACATGATTTTGCAAGTACCTTTGAGGATTTAATCATTAGGGTTGAAACAATAATAGAGCAACCTGATAGAGCAACCCACAGATGTTTTACACTGAATATATTCACTTTAACCACAAAAGTGATCTTTTGTCATTTTAGAACTGAAAACCATGAGTAAGTGGCCTGTGTTTATGTTTTCAGGATCAATCACAGCCTTCCTTCATTTAATCTTAAAAAGACTTACCTGGCACTACATACAACTGTATTTTGTAGAACTGATATTCAACCATTTCATTTGGAAATCTCCGTCATATAATTTCTTAAGGCATATTGTCAATATGTGAAATTGTCAATATGTAAAACGGACATGTTCCGCCAAGCGTTTGGCCAGCCGGGATGATGTCAACTCCACCATAAGAACATCTGGCCTCCCGTGGGTACATAAAGAGGGGAGGGAGGGGTTGAAGCCATCTGGAGTCTTGATATTTTATGTATTCTTTTATGTAAATTTATATATTATGATGTTTTAAACTGTTTTATTATTGATGGACATCGCCATGAGCCTTTGGGGAGGGCTGTATATAACTATAATAAATAAATAAATGCTCTGATGCCCTGACCTGTATGGCCCAGGCTAGCGTTAGATTTCATACACCAAACACTGGGGGCCCTGATTAGTATTTGAGTGAGCGTCTATCGAAGAAGTCCAGGGTTGCTACATAGAGGCAGGGGCTGACAAACTGCCTGTATTCATCTCTTCCCTTGAAAACCCTGTGGGAAGGGGGGTGGGAATCACCATAAGTTGGCTGCAGTTTGACAGCACTTTCCACCACCACTATGTTCTAATATATTGGGGGAAACTAAAGACTTTCAACTGCATTATACATTTTAATGTTATACCTTTTGCATTACAGACATGCAGAATGCTGTCAAAGTGCGGCTAAGTATTAAAAAAGCTTTGGGAGAAAATGCAGTAAGTGAAGTAATCTCCTTTTTCTAATGAAATATTTACAAAATGCCAATTAGCTTAAGTAATGGAGAGATAAAGCTATCAAAACAATAATTAGATTATCACTTCTGATTTTCTGATATGTATTTATTGTTTGAGATCTAACACAATTGATTTAATGCTTGAATCCTTTGGAAAGAATATTCCCCTGTAGACTTTCTGACAGTGATTCTTTCATAAATCATTTCAAGTTCCTACTTTTAATATGAGCAATGGACTTACCACTTGAGACTGTGAATTTCTTAGAAAGCCCTCATTCTGCAAAAATTGCTGTTTGGCTGTGAGTTGCACAGTTAGAGAGGAACTACAGGTGGATTAAATTAATGGTATACAGTGATTGTGTAAACATCCACTGAAACAAGTGGATTATCTAGCAGCTTCTGGCCACTTACCAATTCACAGAGGATTCTCAAGTGCCACATTAACTTCTTCTCAATTCTGAACCTCTTTCAGGAAAACACAGAACTACGCATTCTTCCACCAAAAATTGTCCCCTCTCTCTATTTCTGCAGCATGCTTCCCTAACCCCTGCCAAAGGCAAGCAACAGTTCAGAGCAGAAGTGGAACAATAGTGCTGCACTGAGTGTTATGTCAATATATGTAATTCTCAGAATGGCCAGATCTGTGGATATTTAGATCTGGAGATTAGAGCTATAACCAAACAGTACAGATCTTTCTATTAACCTGAAAAATCCCTATATTTGCAGAAAAATCTGAAATCTTAGAAGCAAAGAAAAAAGAAAATATTTTGGGGAGTAAACAGTGGTTGTCAACCTTTAGGTGGTGTCTGAAGATCTCCTTGAATTACAGCTGGTCTCCAAATGACAGAGGGCAATTTCTCTAGAGAAAATGGAAGCTCTATGGCATTATGCCCTGCTAAAGTCCCTCCCTTCCCTAAACCCCACCGTCCCCAGGGCCTACTTGCAAAATCTGCAGGAATTTCCCAACCCTGAGCTGGAGACCCTAGAGTTAACCCACTCCCAAATAATAGAAACAGTGCTTTAAAAGAACCCTAAAGCTTTCAGCAGCCATTGCATAGGCAACCACAACAGTATTCACAACCTTCCAGGCTTGGGCTCATTCCGCACATGCAGAATAATGCACTTTCAAACTGCTTTCAGTGCTCTTTGAAGCTGTGCGAAATGGCAAAATCCACTTGCAAACAGTTGTGAAAGTGGTTTGAAAATGCATTATTTTGCGTGTGCGGAAGGGGCCTTGGTTTCTGCCAGTAAAATTTAGAGAGCAAGTCAGGGCTGTGTTGGTCTTCAAAGAACTCATCAAGGCCAGGCCTGCCAGCAACCACAGAGTGATTTGATACCATGTGAGCTCCATGACTAACCAACAGCTTGCTCCTGTTCAGCAGTAGCTACCATATAAAAGCTAGTTTGGTACAGTGGTTCGAATTTTAGACTAGAATCTGGAAGCCCTAGGTTCAAATATCCACTGTGCCATGGAATCTTCCTGAATTACTGTGTCCCATTATGTACTGGTGGTCTGCCCCACGGTGAGCCTACATTCCTTTGGGGGCAAATTCTTGATTGTGCACACATTTCTCCCCTCTATAGCTCACTACAAGATAGATCAAAGAAGCCTTGTGGCTTTTAAAACCTCTTTAAGTGTGACTTTTCAATTCTGTTAACTGAAAACATGAAGATCTGTTGTGTTTGCTCAGCCTGCTGTGGCTTTGCTCAATCCTCCCACCTTCCCCTACCCACCTAACAACAGTTCCTCCTATACTTGGCAAGCAAAGCAGCCTGAATAGTGTTCTTTTTTTCTTTTTTAGAGAAAAAAAGCAGTAAGACAAGCGGTGGGTAAGGAAAATGGCAGCTGGCTCAGCTTCACAGTGGAAAAATCTCCAGTCAGCACTGAAAACTGAGGGATAACCCACTGTGAAGAAAAGAGCCAAGGGGCATGCCCTGCATGCATAGTAGGCCACTGTCAGCCTAATCTCACAGGGTTCTTGTGGAGATGAAATGGAAGAGTAGAGAATAATGTAAGCTGCTTTGGATCTCCACTGTGGAGAAAGGTGGGGTATAAATAAAGTGAATATAGATGAAGACAGGGGACAGATAAAAGGAAAGTTGGGTGGTAGGAGGGAAGGAGAGGTGAAGGTAGAAAAGATGAGGACATGCAGATTGCCAGAAGGGAAAGAAGAGTTAGTGCTGTGAGGGAAACAGTCTTTTACATTCCCCACCCTGCAACTGGGCCTGGCCAGCACTGTGCATCTAGGCCAGGGAGAGCTGCCAGGTAAGCAACTGAATATGCGGGGGAGAGAGAGGTGTATCACAGAGAGAAGTCTGTTACACACTGTGTCTAGTCTAGACACAGTGTGTAACAGACTTCTCTCTGTGATACACCTCTGAAGATGCCAGCCACAGTTGCAGGCGAAACGTTAGGAACAAGATCTACCAGACCACGGCTACACAGCCCTGAAAACCCACCACAACAAGTACACATGGTTTGTTTGATTTTTTTAAATTTTGCCATCAAGTCACAGCTGTCTTATGGCAGCCTCAAAGTGTTTTCAAGGCAAGAGATGTTCAGTGGTGGTTTGCCATTGCCTTCCTCCAATGACCCTGTTGTTTCTTATTCCAAATACTTGCCAGGGTTGAGGCTGAGAGTGTGTGACTGGCCTAAAAGCCACCCAGTAAGTGTCCATGGTAGAGTGAGGATTCAAATCTGGGTGTCCCAAATCGTAGTCTGCCACATTGGTACTCTCTCTCATTATTGTTTTACTCACATTTTTTTAAAATCCAAAGTTGCTGTGTGGAAGCACCTGGGCTAGAAGGCTGCATAAAGAATGGTGATGCTTATTTCTATCCTGCAACTCTGTTCTGTTTCTCAGAATCATGTGGTCCAAGTTGTTCTTTGTCCCATCAAGCAAATAATACGTATAGCTATATAGTTTGAAGGGCATTTGGGGTTTGATGATCTTCAGGGAAGTGATAAGCACCTTCTCCCAGTTTGAATGTCTGATCAAGTTTGTAACTTCTTGAAAGTGCTGTTTTTTAAAAACAGACAATCAAAGCAAAAAAATTTTTGGAAAATACTCAAGTGCCAGAGTGTCATTTGCAGCTTGCTGCTCAGGTCACCAATGATTAAAAATGTAATGATGCCATGAAGACAATTCACTCGTTCTGTTTTAATTATAGATTATAAAAAGTGTGAGTGTGGGAAATGGGTTGTGTCTATAATGAGTGACTGTGGTTTAATTGCCTTCCTGAAAGAAGTTACCGGTTATTAGTAAACAAAGCAATGCAAAACATTCTGGTTCTCAGAAGTTTCAGAAGGTCATAAAGTCTAACCATCTTGGCCCCAACAACATTGAGTGGCATATGCATCTCCATTATGCCTGTTTTTCTGATTTGAAATTGGTTATTTCCTTTGCATTTGTATGAACTAGTCCAGAGATTTAAGAACACATAAAATGGTTACATTGTGAGAGGGTTTGGTCCAGGCAATTTTAACTGTTCATTTTGACATCTGATTTTAAAAGCTGGTTTATGGTGATTAGGTGTATATTCTGCTAACTTCAGAAGAGTCGTGTCTGGCAGTCTCTATTATTATCTCTCTGGCACAATGCACATGTCTAAACAATGCTGAATAGATGTTTAAGTTTATTTGTCTCAGCCATATCTCATCTCCTAAAAATGCGGCAGATGCAGTTCTTGTGATATAGTAGAATGAAATTAAAGCCCATTAAGTCTATCGAAGCAACCAAAGCAGCCTAGAATGGCCAGATGGTGCTATTAAATTGCTGGCTGTCTTATTGAGCTGTACTGTCTCATTGTTTACTTAGGTCTCTGATTGATGAATCCATCTAGTATCTCCTAGACTGTGAACTGCTTAAGGGTAGAGATCATCAGCGGTAAATTGGTTAGGTGTTGCAAAGGATTTCATTTAACAAACATGTTTCATTACTAGTGTTTTAGCCTTCAGACATCTGTTGTAAAAAAAGAACCAGTCACAGCTGTTCAGCTATATTATACAATATGCCTACATGAGGTATAATTAAACTTTCCAATTTTACAAAACTCATTTTCCCACTCTACACTGGGACAGTAACCAGCAGCTATGCTGAAAATTTAGTGCCTCTTCCTTAAGAACGCCCCCCCCCCCCAATTGCCCTGGAAATATACCCCACAGGCTATAATGTAGCAAAATTTTGTTGGATTCCTGGGGGGGGAAATCCAGTCCCAGTATGGGATTCCACACCCCTATTTCACATTAAGATTAAGTATATGCTTGTGAATTTTTTTAAAAAAATATGAACTAACATATAGCTAAATTGGGATATTTCGATTATTTCTAGATTATAGATTAAAATAATGTTACTCACTGTTGGCACTCACAATTTTGTCTTTTACTCTCTGACAATTCTATGTAATCAGGCTTTTCAACTAGTCAACCTGTACACAATACTTTATCCATTTTACTTGACCACTTTTTACCTTGTGTGTTGTCAAATATGTCCTAACAAGGTTTTTTTTTAAAAAAATCTCAAGTACAGGAAAGAACATCATCGATACATTTCCATAATGTCAACAGCATCAGTATTTCCTTCTTTTTCTTGAGAAAGAAAAGGTTATCCCCAGAGGTGGGATGCAGCCTATTCGCACCTATTCGGTAGAACCGGTTTCCAAATTTTTCTCAGTTCAAAGAACCGGTTATTGATTATTAACTCCACTAGGGACAAGGGGGTAATCTCTGTCCCTGGGTACAACAAATCTTGTCAAGTGGGGGATGCAAAATCGCCCCCCAGGGCCCCCTGCACCCCCCCCTGCTCCCATGGCACACACCCGTGTGTGTATGAACTGTATGAAATAATACAATATATAGTAATTCTAATTTTTTTGTTCATTGGTATAAAGGTTGGGAAAGTATTATAGGTAAAGATTTTTCTTTTTTTTTCCTTTAAAATTTATATTGGAAAGAGAGGAGTTTAAACTACTCTTTTAGATCAAGGATTTTGGATCTCTCCCTCTGTTAGTTTTCTTTCAAGTGGAATAGATAAAGTAGTTATAGGAATCTGAAGGGGAAGTAGAAAGTAGGGAGGGGGGGAAATATGGGAAGGAGGGAAGCAATATGGGATATGTTAGTTGGGGGGTTGAGAGAGAGATATAATTAGACATGTTTGTAATATGTTAGCAATTGTAAACAGTTTTTGGTTTCTCTCCTTACTTATGTTATTATTTAAAATCAATCAATATAATTATATAAAAAATAAATAATACACTATTTTTCGGTATATTGCTTTTTTAATACTTTAAACAGTCATTATTTGAATCTAGAGGCGGGGCGAAGGGGAACTGCACTCTGTGGCAAAATGTGCGCCTCATGCTGCCCTTGCCATGCATAGTCCCGCCCCCCAGGAATGTCTTCCCACTCCTCGAATGCCTGGCCATGCTCCCTCGCTTGTGTCTCACTCACCAGCCCCATTGGTGCTACACCACTGTTTGAATCCCACCACCATCGGAACCTGTTACTAAAATTTTTGAATCCCACCACTGGTTATCCCCTAACATTCTACCCATAATAATTGTTTATTGCTTTACAGTATACTTGGGATTCTAGTGAAGAATATCTATTTAAAGCAATGGTGGCTTTTGCCATGCGAAGATATTCCATCCAACAAACAACACAGTAAGTATATGCTTAATTCTCTTGTATTTTTTCTAAGTGAGATGGAAGCTATACTATGCCAGGAGGTTGGAAATAATTAGTATATATATGAGTGCTTCATTTCACAGCTGGTCAATTTTCAGTGTGTGATGTGATTTCTTTATCCTCACTTCATTAGAAGCTTGAAATTGGTCTGGCCATGAGGTAAATTGTTTTATAGGTTCTCTGTTGTTTCAATTCACTATATCATGAAAGTCGGTTTGGGGGTTGCATGTAGTGACTCACACTTAGTACAATTTTAATAGTCCACAAATAAAAACAAGCATTTCCTAATGAAAACTGAAACCATTTGCTGAATTCATTTAAGTATGACATTTAAAACATTCAGAGAATGTGCTTAGAACCAAAATTTATTTGTTTGTTTGTTTATAAATATTTTACTTCACCTTATACAGAGGTCTTTAGGCAGCTCACAATAAAGTTAAAACAATAACATACACAGGGGTGTTGTGTGGTTTCCGGGCTGTATGGCCGTGTCCTAGGAGAGAATGCTGCTAGAACACGGCCATATAGCCCGGAAACCACACAGCACCCCAGTGATTCCAGCCGTGAAAGCCTTCGACAATACAATAACACACACGGATAAAAACATCATAAATAGACCAGTAGCAGTAAAACAAGACAATGAGAACATTATAAAAATTAATCCCAATCTCCACTCCCTCAGCCGTTCATCAACAGCTGTAAAGGGGCTTCCAGGAAGGCTAGCCAAATGCCTGGGTGAAGAGAAAAGTTTTTTCCCATGCACCTGAACCCATAGAAGTTAGGCCCCAAATAAATCTGTATTCCGGAGCCTGGGGGCAATCATGGAGAAAGCCCTGTCACCCACTCCCATTCCCACACCTTGGTGGGGGGAAATACCACCAGGTGTGCCTCCCCCTGTGACCTCAGTGCCTGAGCAGGCATATATGTGTAAAGGTGCTCCTTCAGATAGGCAGGGCCCAAGCCATTTAGGGCATTATACATTAATTGGGCTTGAATTGGGCTCAGGAGCCAAATGGGAGCCAGTGCTCACTGAATGTATTGAATTCTCATACCTTAAGATACATAGTTTAGCTTGGTGTGTTGCAGTAGGCATTCAGTGTACTTTACCAATATGCAGACTACTGGCTTGAAACCATATCCTACTTTGGCTCTTATGCAGAGTTACACCAGTCTGAACCATCTGCACTGAGTGGCACTATTAATGTTTCGTGTGACAGTTTGCTAAATTATAGAAGGTGCTAAAAAGTGAGAATAGTATCTGCAAAAAGTAACATTTGAGAGATTTACTGACACTATTGTGCATTGCGGTATTTTAATATTTTTTAATGAAAGCTAGCTGAACTCTAGTTAGAATGGAGCATTAGCTAAAAATGAGACATTATATAATTCACAATGTAGGAGATCCTTCTCCTTGTTGCTGGTATACTCCACCACTATAAAACATATTGGTAGACTAAATGTGTCGTTGGTCAGGGCTTATCTGTGCCTTAGAGATGGAAGCTATGAGTAAACAGTATCCTGCAGCTTTTCTTTGTTTGTTTGTTATAAACAGAACTGATAGCAGCTTTTAGAATGTTGCTAAGGGGACCTCTTCTCACTTGACAGCAATGCCTTAGTGAATGGACTCAAGTGCAAAATGCACACATTGACTGAAAATGGCTTGTGAACATTAAAACATCCCAGTTTCTCAGCAGATTATTTGGAATCATAGAACTAGTCCTTTCCACACCACCACTTGCATGTATTTTGTTTCATAAATACTCAAGTAAAAATGTAAAATTAGAAGCAGAATCAGCCTACGCCAGCTTTGTTTCTAACGAATCATCTTACAAGGCCATTTCATATAATACAAATCTCATGGCCTCCAACATGTGATAGGAGTAGAGTTGCCAACACCAAGTTGGGGAATTCCTGGAGACTTGAGGATAGAGCCCAGAGAGGGCAGTATTTGGGGAGGGAACTTTGCCGGGTATATGTCATCTGGAGATCAGTTGAATTCTGGAGATCTCCAGGGTCTACCTGGGGGTTAGCAAACTTAGATGGGAATTATGTTCCTGCCAGACAAACACAGCCCTGATTAGGGTTAGCAACCTCAAGGGGCAGAGTTCTCCCTGAATTATGACTTTTTTCTATCATACAAAGATAATTTCCACTGGAGGTAATGGCAGCTTCAAACTTTATAGCATTACATCTCTACTGAACTCCCCCTCTTCCCCAAACGCTGTCCTCCTCAGGTACCTTACCCAAACTCCAGGAATTTCCTAAGCCAGAGTTGGCCATTCTTGGCCCAATTCCTATTGCAACTATAGACTCAGCCTTCCCCCATACCATTTTTGTGTCCTGAAATGACTCTGGAGAGCTACTGGCCATTCATGCACGCACTACTTATTGGGAGACTGTTTGTTTTGAAGTAGACTTTTCCTGTGTTTGTTTTGTTTTTTGTTTTGTGTAGGGATACTCCTCCTGTGAAGTGTCACTAGCCAAGTGGATGTTCGATTCCCCCCTCCCCCACTGCCTTTTTGTTTCTGTGCAGTCTCCATTTGGGGAGGTTGCCATCTTTTTTCCTGCCCTCCTTGGTCTAGCGTTAGTTTGCTAAACCATACCAATTTCTTGTCAATTTCATACAGAATGAAAAAAAAAGCCTTTCTGATCCTTCTGAAATAGTAGCCCAAAGAGTGAAAGGAACTGCTTTAGTGTGAGTGGAGAAAAGGAGGGAGGATCAGGAAACCCCAAAGAAAGCTGAATGCATGCTGATCTCCTTCACTTTCCCTGCAAAGAGAAAGGGAAAGTTGCACTTTTAAAGCTTTTGGAAATTATGGGGATCTTCTGAAGTGAAGGCAGGGTGACTCCTGAAGAGAAGGAAATGTGTGCATGACCGAGAATCAAACCCAAAGGGAATGTATGCTCAATGCAAGGAGATCACAAGTGTGTAAATGGCCATTGTTCCCTGTGGAGGACCTTGCAAGAAATTATAGTCTTCCACAATGGAATAAATACATCTTTTCAGAAGACATTTCCTGCTAGGTAACAGGATATGTTTTAAAACTCCTCTGGTCCTTTTACTTAATATTGAAATTTTGACTGTTTTCATTAAGATTTCATGTATATTTTGACTGAATTTGAAAGCCATTTTGAGTCTTATCAGATGAGAATGCTGTTTTTATACATAGCCCTTTACAGATGTTCTGTTCCATTCATGTGAATCAGCTGCATGTATCAGAAGTGCAATATGTATGGTTGCTGTCTTGTGTAAATTGGGCAGTACTCTAATATTCCAGGTGGAATGGAAGGGATTCAAATGGAAGCTGTACCTAGATGGAAAATCCATGCATCGCCTATGTCATCTGAGACAGTTATTGGCAATGTTACCTTAAGGAGGGGTTTGAAAGTGCCTAGGAAGCCATCTAGGCACTATGCTGAGATATCTCTATGGGCACAGTGCCACAGTGCCTTGCCAGGTTTCTTGGCTCACTAGTTTGGATGCTAGTTTGGAGTGTGGGGAGCTGTGCCTTTTTGTCCCTGTGCCTGATCTCCTTTTGGTCTTTCTTTTTTCACTGGAAGGAGTTGTGCCTCAGAGCATAGATGTTTTAAATTATGTTTCACAATATGAATATTTAGTCCTTACCCCAATAGAAAAGTGGCAATGGAACCAATTTTAGTATGAATACAACCAAACAAGAAGTTTTATTGTACATAGCTCCCTCAAGTGATAATGAAATGTGTACTGTTCTTCTTGACAAGATAGTTGTACAATTGAATTTATTCTTTCAGCATCATTTCCAAACATGGCAAGTTTGAGTTTCCTGCTAAATTCAGACAATTGGTTTAAAGTGGCAATTGAAGCCATGACCTGGAAGAAGAAGAAGGAATAATGATGCTAAGGTGTCCTCTAATTTATCAATCAAAAATTATCTAAAATGTCTACTACGAGTCTTGAAATGGATTAGATAATTGTGGATGGATATTTCATATTGAAAATTTGTTTTTAACATATCTGAGATAGCTCTGTTTGTGCTGTTCCATATTTCTGTTGTTTCAGAATCAATGTATGGAAGCTACAATGTGAACATCAGGACTAGATAATTAGTAATTTGAATTATCTGCAGTGACCTCAGTGGATTTAGAAGAGGATAACTGTATAATATGGCATGGTTGGACTGTCACAAATATTAAATTGAAAATTAATTCACGGTAAAGGCTGTACTGAGCTTTTGGCAATGTATTTAGATTTGATCACTTGATTAAGAATTTTAAAAAGTAATTAACTTAAAATTCAGTAACCAGTGGACAGTCTACTATATAATCCATAATTAACAGAAACACCAGGGGGGGGGGGGGAGTTGTAAGGCAGTACATTTGGACATATCCAATCCAATATATATCTGAAAAATACCTTAGTATTTTTTAAAATATTGAGGCCTCTGGATGGTATCTTGGATTTTTTGGGATACTGGGAAATGATTTCCTAAAAATCTGGAAGTATTCAGCAGGAATAACCAGAAATATCAGGGCCATTGTTTTTCAGGCTCCCAACGCTGTTGCTGCCTTTATTTTCCAGAGTGTCTCTGTGTTCCTGAGCCTGGGTTTTGGCTTTTCCTGTTGGTTTGGATTTGATTCTACAAATAAACACAAAGAGGTGTGCGGCGTGAAACTACTAAACCCAAGAAAATGCGCAGCACACCGGCTGGCTGGTAATGAAAACACCAACAATTATAATCAAATGAATAGTCTATTATCATTTCAAACGACTCAAAAGTGTCTTGTTTACATAAGTTCTTAAACTATTAGTAATTGCATCACAATTTCTTAAGTATAAAGAGGTATAGTTCATAAGAAGCTGGATTCCTTATTCAGTGTTATTTATCAAAAACAGCAGAATGCAAACCACAAAAGTCCATAACAGAATGTGGTGCCGGTAAATTCTTGCCAAAGAGTTTGGATGCTGCTCAGCTGTTGTAAAATTCAGTTACCTGAAGAGCAGCTCGACTGTCATAATGCAAGCTCTTGGATAATTCAAGGCTTGCATTACTACAGTGGAGCAGCTTGTAAACAGAATTGTATGGTTCATATCATTATTTATCAAGGCTTGCATTACTACAGTGGAGCAGCTTGTAAACAGTGACGCTTGGATTTTACAACAGCTGAGCAGCATCCAAACTCTTTGGCAAGAATTTACCGGCACCACATTCTGTTATGGACTTTTGTGGTTTGCATTCTGCTGTTTTTGATAAATAACACTGAATAAGGAATCCAGCTTCTTATGAACTATACCTCTTTATACTTAAGAAATTGTGATGCAATTACTAATAGTTTAAGAACTTATGTAAACAAAACACTTTTGAGTTGTTTGAAATGATAATAGACTATTCATTTGATTATAATTGTTGGTGTTTTCATTACCAGCCAGCCAGTGTGCTGCGCATTTTCTTGGGTTTATTAGTTGGATTTGATTCTGCCTTTTAAGTTGAAAATCTTGTGCTTTAAAGAAGAATTCTGAGATGTCTAGGTAGAATACAAACTTTTTCATTGTCTTTGTTAGAGTCTAATAAGCCAGTTTTTAGTCCATATACACATTTATACTAGAACAGTAATGGCGAACCTTTCGAGACCGAGTGCCCAAATTGCAACCCAAAACCCACTTATTTAACGCAAAGTGCCAATGCAGCAATTTAACCTGAATAATCCCCTCGAGCAGGGGCCAGCCTGCTGTAGCCTCCAGCAAGTCCCACATCCGCCACTCTGCACTTCTCTAGCATCTCTGCCGCCTCGCCCCCCCCCCACCTCCCAGGCAGCAGTCACCTGGAACACAGGCACCAGCCAGCTGAGCCCTCCCTGCTCGCTGAGGTGCATGCACATCAAGTCCAGCAGCCCAGAGCAGCCTAGATGTGTGTGTGGGGGGGGAGAATTTTCCCCCCATATGATGAGCTCTGTGTGCACGTGCCCACAGAGAGGGCTCTGAGTGCCACCTCTGGCACCCGTGCCATAGGTTCGCCACCACTGACCTAAAACATATAAAATAAGAGTAAAAAAGAAGCTTTTTGAGAATTTGGAGCCCACACTTTAAGTCGATGTGTCATATAATTTGAATACCAAGCACAAGTTTTTTAAATAATAAATCTATAAATACAAATAGATATGAACCCTACTATCTCTTGTTACCATTTATACATGGATTGCTACACTTTCTGATTCACCTTGATTTGTTTTGTTTTTTTAAAACTGTCTGCAGAATCTCCAATGTGTTGCTCTGCAATGTAACAGATCGGATATCATTTTGGTTCGTGATCACTGATTCATCCACTAATTCCACACCTATTGCAAGGACTGATGTAGAAGCAGCTATAAGGTATTGTAGTGACTGCCCTATACTCACAGTTTGTTCTAACCAGTTTTTTGCCCTTTACCATTTGTCAGAAGAGCTTATAGCAGTATACTTGTAGCAGTATATGCCCTTTACCGTTTGTCAGAAGAACTTGTAGCACTCCCAATATCCATCCATCCATCCATCCATCCATCCATCCATCCATCCATCCATCCATCCATCCATCCATCCATCCATCCATCCATCCATCCATCCATCCATCCATCCATCCATCCATCCATCCATCCATCCATCCATCCATCCACCCACCCATCCATTTACTTACTTACTTACTTACTTACTTACTTACTTACTTACTTACTTACTTACTTATATTCTGCTCTTTGTTTTATTCATATAAGGTAGGCTAGGTTGACTCACCCAAGGTAACCTAGCAAGCTTCTGTGGCAAAGGTGGGATTTGAACCAGATCTAACCACTGCATTACACTGGCTGAGGTTTATCCGTTATCTATGCTATACCCTCCATGTCTGCTTCAGTGGCTCAGTTCATCCTGGCTGGGTGGAGATTTGAACCATGATTTTCTGAATCCATCCCCATTGCTCTGTCTGCTGCATCATGCTGCTTCTCTTCTATCATAAGCACTGCCTGAAGAAAGCATAAGGAATGAACATATACACTGAAAACGGGAAGGAAAGTGACTTTCTTGTAACTCTATTTTTTTAGGAGTTGCTACTCACACATAGGAACAGATATGAACATAGCTTCACACATACACTTGTGACTGTAGGAGGGCAAGACTAGACATAGAAGACATATTTCACATAGAGGTAGCTAATGTGCTGTGTGCTAGGTAATATGAAGTTCAACCTACCTGCCAAAGCCCTGACTGACAGACTTGGAGGTGAACAGGAATAGGTTTCTGTTCTGGCCTTGTCTCATGTTCCCTTTTGAGTGATGATGCCAAAGCAATGATGCAAGGTTATGTCAACAAGATTGCTTTCTACATTTCCAGTTGAGTGTTGTCAAATATAACACATAAGGTGAAAAATCAGTACCCTTAGAAAACTGTCCCTAGAAAGATGTACACAGTTTTACATGTCCATCCCAAATGCTAACTGTTTACCTTGCTGAATGCTAAGGAATCAGTACAGGAACACACAATTATCTGACATTAGTATAGATGGATGAATAATGTTTACTGTCTGAAAACCATGTTATATCCTGCTTCATTTGAAGTACATCCTGTGTCTGCTGTAAGATTGCAAGTACTGAGTCATCATAAAGTGAATCAAATGTAACATCTTCTTGCAGTTTTTCCTGGGTGAAGCCACCTTGTTACTCCCTTTGTGAAAGGAACATAGGATTATGTTTATGTTTTTGATGAAACTTTCTATTTTTACATCTCCCAATAACCCTGTAGGGCAAATTGTACAACCATGACTAGGGTAAGACCCATTCCCTATAGTGGACTTCCTGCCTGGGTGCAGGGAAGATTTGCCCTTTCACTTACTAGGTATGTTTTCAATGGACCCCCACTGTGAAGGGTCATTAGCAGCCGAGAGCCAACCAAGCCAAATCTCATCAGAACTTACAGCATAGTAGGGGTTGCTGGTCTTCAACCCAGTTGGCTGCAGCATGGGAGAAGATGATGGGCAGTTCCATTGTTATCATTGCAACTGGTCCAATCATGAAGCCCATATCTGTCTTTTATTGTCTATGGATCACCCTTTTTAATTGTGAGAAGCAAATGTTTCTATGAGTTCTGAAAGAACTGTACTAATGCATTGTATCACTGTAAGAATGCTATCTATTTACTCATGGCACAGTATTCTAGTAGAAAATAGCTCTTTGGTTTTAAACTGCTGTGGTCCTTTGCCTTTAAAAATCATATTATGTTTTAAAGGGGCCATGCCTCTTGTTCAGTACGAGTGAATGTGACAATGAACAAGCATGCATTCCTTGGGAAAGATTAATTTTTAAGCTTATGAGCAGATTAAAATGCTTTTTACATAGAAACTTAAAACCAACTTTGCTGCATTAGTAAGGAAAGCTGATTATTAATTTCTTGGACCTGGATAAGACTAGTGGAATGCACTTTATATTGTTGGCAGTTCTTTGAAACATTCACTTCGTATAAGTAGATTTACCATAAATCTCTTTCTACACCAGAAAACATATTGTCCCTCCCTTGTTGACATGATATGTAAGTGTAAAAATGCCTGGTACTGAATTTTATATTCTACTGCTAAGAAACAAATACAAACTAATGACCAGGCCTTCACATACCCTCAAATCAGTTCAGTTTCGGGTCTTCTAAAACGCAGATTTTGCAGCTGGGACTACAGGAACATGGCAGGTGCAAGCACCTTTATTGACTGAGTTATTAGAGTTATTCTCTAGTGAATTGAAAGTGTTACCCCGGTTAGAGGGAACAGGATAAGTTACCCAATTCAGATTTAGAGAATCAAAGAGATAGACAAAGAAAATTATTTCAAGGAGTTAGTAAGTTTATTAGAAAGGAACAGGTTGCAATAGCACCCTGGGAGGAAAGACTCAACTTCAGCTTTGGGGACCATCCCTTTTCTAGAAAAGCATCACATGCTAAGTCATTAAATTCCTATACATTACAAAACTCTTGACACCTTGGAATAACATACAAAAACTTAATGACAGACATAATTTTGCCAGGCTAATGATTCTTTTGACATAAATATGTTTTCTTTTGGCGACTCTGAGAGGTATGTCCCATAGATTGATCGCTTCTTTATTACACGTTCATTCTATTACCTCCTTAAACTCAGGGTTAATTACAGGACAATCCTTAAACAATTTTCCACTTTATTAAAACAACTTTCTCCTGACGCTTCTCAACCCTTGGCACCATCTCAGTGTCCCTTTCTTCACCCACTTAGATGGATGGTAAAACACAGAATCTGACAGGAGGAATGCACTTGACAGAGGCAAGTGCAACTCTAACTCAACTCTCTGTCTCCGACCTTGATTCAGGCAGGAGGACTTACTGCTGAACGCTTTGGCTGGTATACCCTTAAAGGCCTTCTTTTGTTACGTGTTAGGGGCTTGTTTTAGGCTATGTTTTACTTATGCCGTCAGGGTCTGCCGAATCAGCAGAAAGTGTAGACATCCTTGTTGTCTAGCTCTCCTCCATCCAGCTCGAGAGCTGAAGGCCTTTCCACAATGAGCAACTCAAAATAGCTGGTATAACATAGGAATAAGCATATCACAATTATTGAATATAAGTGAGTAATAAATGCCACTAAATATGACTAAATGTGATTAAATGTGCTAACAAAAGCAATAGAGACCCTGTCCTCTCTATGTCTGTCATTTCTATCACCTTTGGATATGTAAAATGTTTTCCATAAATCCATCTTTCTTTTTCCTGTGCTGTATGCAGTGCAATCAGTGTATGCAGGGCATTATATACATACACAGGACTGTTTATGCAGCATTAAGATTATAAAATGCATGGGAGAAATTCATGTAGAAAATTATCTGGACATGCAAACTTTACTAAAGGAATTGTTGTACCAGTATAACCAGTTAATACTGACTTAACTAAAGGATTGTGTGGATATTTGTTGTTTGGAATTCTGAAAATTAAAAATAGATTATCCCATTTAGAATTTCTACACTGTGGTCTGTGACATGATTACTCAATTCTGAGCTTCATATATATTCTGCTCATGCATACTATTTTAGTATTTTCATTTTGGAGGGAATGGCCATTGTGCCTATGTGAAGGTACGTATAAGAGATCCTGCACATCTCCAAAATTGTAAGATGGTGGTGATCCCCTCCCAAGTACCTGTTGAATGAAACATATTCCCATTTATTTCAGTGGGGGCATGTTGCAGTGGATTAAGATAATTGTCTTTACCTGACCCATGTTCTGTGGTCTAAAAGAATGTCTTCTTTACCCATTCAGGATGTTTAACAATAACTTCCTGATCTGCTGCAATTATAATTATGATGCATATTTTTTTTGTCTTTTAAGAATGAATAGAAACAGAATCAACAGTGCCTTCTTACTAAATGACAACACTCTGCAGTTCTTGGAAATCCCACCAACTTTAGCACCACCAGTTGAACACTCTGTGCCAATCTGGCTGATTGTGTTTGGGGTTGTTCTTTGCATCACTATGGTTGGAATTATTTGCCTTGTAGTTTCAGGAATCCAGCGCAAGAGGTAAGTATTTTATGTTTTTGTGTTTTGTGTCAGTATGACATTACAAAGCAAAATGAACTATAAAGATAAAAAGAGTTACCATTGCTAATCAAGTAGATTCTAGAAAGGTAAGAGTGGAACTATGCCATCAACAGTTTTTCAAGCAGCTTTGCTGTTGGCAAAAAGGTGTTGTAAGCAGTCAGGCCCCTCCTCCCACTAAGGGATGCCACGAAGACATGGGTGCCAAATCTGACATAAGAGCAAGGCACTGCCTCTCATAGCCCCTTCTGCACACGCAAAATAATGTGTTTTCAAACCACTTTCACAACTGTTTGCAAGTGGATTTTGTCATTCTGCACAGCTTTAAAGAGCACTGAAAGCAGTTTGAAAGTGCATTATTCTGCATGTGCGGAATGAGCCAGAGGGTTTTGGGATCCATCTTGCGTGTCAAGCCTGAGAAGTATCATGGTTGGCCACTGAACACTTCCCCTGCCCCCAAGGTTTTGGCTAGACAATGGGGCTAACAAATACCCATTGTTTCACCCTAAGGTAATTTAATCAGTGCTCCAAGCAGACCATTACTCACCCAAACTGCAGCAATCCCAGAAATCAATTGGTATTCAAGAGAATAGTCCAGGTATTCTCTTGGTCTTGATGACTCATCAAGCCTCTCCTATCTTTTTTCTCTCTTTGGCTCTCTTGCCAACTTGCCTCCCACCGGTACTACATCAGGACCCATTTTTGGGTATAAATATTGGGGGGTTTGCCATTGGTCTATTTACCATCACTATAGGGAGTCTGGTGTGCTTATTTTGCAAGTAGAATACCTGATTTTTAAGAACCAACTCCCAACAGCTAATGAAAGAGAAGAGGAAGAACCTCATTATTAAACAATGGGGAAAACCTCATTCAAGCTACTGTTTCCAACAATTTAAAGCAGCTTTGGGCACTGGTCTCCAGAACACTTCATCCTGGAACTCCCCCAATATTATATATTCCTTCTGGTACCTCATATCAATATTTTTAAAGTCTGTTCTGTGATACTGGGATCGATATTCTTGAATCTTCTGTAATGTCTTACAAAATGTTCCCGAATGGTCCCCAGTGTTACCTGAGAAATAAACAGAAAGCTGCCAGACCAGATGTATTGTTGTTGGAAATATCTAAACTGTGTTCTGATTGGTGGGCCCCTCTTTCGGCTACCCTTTTCATGATGGTTGACAAAAGTGTCTAAAATTCCAGTTGCTTGCTACACTACTAAAATTCCAGTTGCCTGCTACGCTACATGCGTGCAAGCGATTGTGGAAGAGCTCACGGTGCTGTTGAAAAAGCCCTGGGATCGTGGGGAACAGCTGGGGCATAAAGCACCAGCCCTGACTTGAGTCCAGGAAAGAACTGGGGAGCCATGGGAGGGTAGAATTGTGGCGAAAAGCACCATGGCAGGTGTGCTCCCATACTAACAAGGGTGCAATTTAGCTGTGGAAAAATGGTCATAGAGCAGGCTGAGCCACAGTCTCTGTGTTGTAGGTGAATCTACAGACAGCAGAGCTGAGTGCAGGCTCAGTTGATGTCTGCACTCAGCCAGTCCCTGCTGCCTTCAGAAATATACCACCTGAATGTCTTCAATTATGCAAATCCTTGCCTCTGGCAACACTGCTGTTCAGCAGTGCAGCCAGAGGCAAGGACTTACACAGCAGGAGAGGGGGAGAACCACTCCACCACCAGCCTCCCTGGCCATTAGCTGCACAATATATGAAAAAGAGCCACATGCAGCTCACGAGCCACAGTTTGACCATTCCTGACCTAGACAATGCTTCATGAAGATCTTCCATAAGACTTCCATAGGATCCGCTGATGCATTTAAGAGTAAGACAAGAGTTGGGAGAGACCATGTCTGTGACATCTGTGCACACAGATTTATTGCTGCTCCACCTATTCTCAAGTCATTCACTAATGTACTATGTGCCACATTTCATCCCTTGGCATTCATAAGAAAAGAAAAACTGGAAAGGCGAAATCATTTCATGATGATTTTATTAGTTCAAAAAATAATCCAGTGAGCCCTAATGCTGTCACAGGTCAGTGGATTCAGATGATCAAGTAATAACTGCAGCAGGCACATAAAGAACGTCATGAATTGTTTCTGAGAGGTATGAAAATGAAGGCAGACATAGGAACAAGTCTTCTAGAGATTTGTTTGGGCAAGGCTTCCATTTTCTAGATACCAGCATTGTAATCAAGAAGTCATGGCTTCCTTTATTCATCCTTACCAAATCTCTGTATCCAAGAATCTGCAGAAGGACAATATACTTATATGGCTGCTAATATTACTGATATGTGAGTCCTGACACAGGTTATTGCCGTGTCTATCATAAAGCTGAAAATGTGCTATTGCTGATCTTTGAGTTCATTATCTTCCCTAAATTGCTGACACTGCATCATATATGGCATGGGAGGGTCTTTGGCTATGAATCAGTGACCTTCAAGGTCAAGATCCAAACTGTAATCAAAACATACAGAGAACAGTTATTGCTCATTGTCAGCACTTCCTTGTTCTAACCAACACTTACTAGCATTTTAGTTTTGGGGGGATGACAAGTAGAATAAGTATTTCTTTTTTTGTAACTATATAGGAGGTAAGCTAATCAAGACAAAGGATTGTGCCAAAGACTCCATTTCATTTCTTTACAGAATAAATAAATAAGTTAACAAGACATGATAGCCAGCATATACAGTCAAGAAGGTTCAAAGAGTATAAAATAAAAAGAAAGAGGTCATTTTTGTAAATGATAAAAAGAGAAAACTGAAAAGAAATTCTACAATACGTACTTTCTACGTATTGAGTGTAAGCCAGATGCGTTTGGAAACTGATATACAGGGCAAATAGCTGGCATTCCTTGTTAAATTGTCCTCAGCATCTGGTGTTCAGAGATGTACAGAGGTTTCACAAATCAGTAAAGATAAGAACATAAGAACATAAGAACAAGCCAGCTGGATCAGACCAGAGTCCATCTAGTCCAGCTCTCTGCTACTCGCAGTGGCCCACCAGGTGCCTTTGGGAGTTCACATGTAGGATGTGAAAGCAATGGCCTTCTGCGGCTGTTGCTCCCGAGCACCTGGACTGTTAAGGCATTTGCAATCTCAGATCAAAGAGGATCAAGATTGGTAGCCATAAATTGACTTCTCCTCCATAAATCTGTCCAAGCCCCTTTTAAAGCTATCCAGGTTAGTGGCCATCACCACCTCCTGTGGCAGCATATTCCAAACACCAATCACACGTTGCGTGAAGAAGTGTTTCCTTTTATTAGTTCTAATTCTTCCCCCCAGCATTTTCAATGAATGCCCCCTGGTTCTAGTATTGTGAGAAAGAGAGAAAAATTTCTCTCTGTCAACATTTTCTACCCCATGCATAATTTTATAGACTTCAATCATATCCCCCCTCAGACGTCTCCTCTCCAAACTAAAGAGTCCCAAACGCTGCAGCCTTTCCTCATAAGGAAGGTGCTCCAGTCCCTCAATCATCCTCGTTGCCCTTCTCTGCACTTTTTCTATCTCTTCGATATCCTTTTTGAGTTGTGGTGACCAGAACTGAACACAGTACTCCAAGTGTGGTCGCACCACGGCTTTATATAAGGGCATGACAATCTTTGCAGTTTTATTATCAATTCCTTTCCTGATTATCCCCAGCATAGAGTTTGCCTTTTTCACAGCTGCCATACATTAAGTTGACATTCCCATGGAACTATCAATTAAGATGCCCAAATCCCTTTCCTGGTCTGTGACTGATAGCACTGACCCCTGTAGCGTGTATGTGAAGTTTGGATTTTTTGCCCCTATGTGCATCACTTTGCATTTTGCTACATTGAACTGCATTTGCCATTTCTTAGCCCACTCACCTAATTTATCAAGGTCCGCTTGGAGCTCCTCGCAATCCTTTGTGGTTCTCACCACCCTACATAATTTGGTATCATCTGCAAACTTGGCCACCACGCTACCCACCCCTACTTCCAGGTCATTTATGAATAGGTTAAAGAGCACTGGTCCCAATACGGATCCTTGGGGGACACCACTCCCCACATCTCTCCATTGTGAGAATTTCCCATTTACACCCACTCTTTGCTTCCTGTTTCTCAACCAGTTTTTAATCCATAGGAGGACTTCCCCTCTTATTCCTTCATTGCTGAGTTTTCTCAATAGTCTCTGGTGAGGAACTTTGTCAAAAGCCTTTTGGAAATCCAAGTAGACAATGTCCACTGGTTCCCCCTTATCCACATGCCTATTTACATCCTCAAAGAACTCTAGTAAGTTTGTAAGACAGGATTTGCCTCTGCAAAAGCCATGCTGACTCTTTCTCAGCAGGTTTTGCTTTTGTACATGTTTTATAATTTTATCTTTAATGACAGATTCTACTAATTTACCAGGAACAGATGTCAAACTGACTGGCCTGTAATTTCCCGGGTCCCCCCTAGATCCTTTCTTAAAGATTGGTGTGACATTGGCCATCTTCCAGTCTTCAGGGATGGAGCCTGATTTCAAGGATAAGTTGCATATTAAAGTGAGAAGATCAGCAATTTCATGCTTGAGCTCTTTAAGAACTCTTGGGTGAATGCAATCTGGGCCAGGGGATTTGGTAGCATTTAGTTTATCAATGGCTGCCAGAACTTCTTCCTTGTCTACCACTATCTTCGCCTCCTAAGAAGCTTGGTTCAGGTGCAGGAATTTTCCTCACCTCCTCTTGGGTGAAGACAGATGCAAAGAATTCATTCAGCTTTTCTGCAATCTCCCTGTCATCTTTTAGCACACCCTTTGTTCCTTTGTCATCTAACGGGCCTACCGCTTCCCTTGCTGGCTTCCTGCTTTTGATGTACTTGAAGAACTGTTTGTTGCTGGTTTTGATGTTCACAGCCATGCGTTCCTCATAATCCTTTTTTGCCTCCCTTACAGCTAACTTGCTTCTCTTTTGCCACCATTTGTGTTCTCTCTGGTATTCTTCATCAGTTAAGTTGGACTTCCATTTTCTAAAAGACATCTTTTTTCCCCTAATAATTTCCTCAACCTCTCTTGTTAACCATGGTGGCTTTCTTTTTGACTGGGCGCTGCCTTTCCTAACCTGTGGACACATTCCAGTTGAGCTTTTAAAACTGTGTTTTTAAATAACCTCCAAGCATCTTGGACATTTTTGACTCTCTTGATTTTCCCTTTCAGCTTCCTGCGCACTATCCCCCTCATCTTTGAGAAATTTCCCTTTCTGAAGGC
>NC_059428.1:85013060-85033272 GCF_021028975.2 Sphaerodactylus townsendi
CCTGTGAGCTCCCAAAGGCACCTGGTGGGCCACTGCGAGTAGCAGAGGGCTGGACTAGATGGACTCTGGTCTGATCCAGCTGGCTTGTTCTTATGTGGGTGGGGGGGGGGGGGTGGTGGGTGGGGGGGGGGGGGGATGTTGGGGGGGTTATGGGGAGGTGGGGGGGGGGGGGGGTGGGGGGGGGGGGTGGGGGGGGGGTTGGTGGGGGGGGGGGTTGGGGGGGGGTGGGGGGGGGGGGGGGTGGGGGGGGGGGGGGGGGGGGGGGGGGGGGGGGGGGGGGGGGGGGGGGGGGGGGGGGGGGGGGTGGGGGGGGGGGGGGGTGGGGGGGGGGGGGGGTCGGGGCGGGGGGGGGTGGGGGGGGGGGGGGGTTGGGGGGGGGGGGTGAGGGGGGGGGGGGGTGGGGGGGGGGGGGGGTGGGGGGGGGGGGGGGTGGGGGGGGGGGGGGGTGGGGGGGGGGGGGGGCGGGGGGGGGGCCGGGCGTTGGCGGGGGCGGGGCATGGGGGGGGGGGGCCATCTAGTCCAGCTCTCTGCTACTCGCAGTGGCCCACAGGGTGCCTTTGGGAGCTCACATGCAGGATGTGAAAGCAAAGCCCCTCTGGAGTGACAGCTCCTTTTCAGATACTTCGAGGGTGCCATCGCGGTCCCCCTTCTCCAGACTGAACACTCCCAAGTCCTCCTGCCTTTCCTCACAGGGGTCGGTCTCCGCCTCCAGGCCCCTGATCGCCCTCGCCGCCGTCTTCTGCACCTCACCGCCCGCTCACACCCTTTTAGAAGTGAAGCCTCCTGAACTGCATGGTACTCCAGGCGCAGGCCTGACTTAATGCAGCGCACAGCCGGACTGCATATCTTATGATTTGGAGGTGATGCCCCCTGTTGATACACCCTCAAAAACATGGGCACTTCCGCTACGTGCAGAATAAAGCTCTTTCAATCCACTTCCACAATGGCTTGCAAGTGCGGATTTGGCTGTTTTGCACAGCAAAAATCCAGCTGCAAAAGTGGATTGGAAAGTGCATGTCAGCCTTTTTCGCTGCTGCATCAGACTGGCTGTTCAGATTCAGCTGACAGTCCACCCCACACCTCAAGACCTTGCTTCACATCAGCAGTGGACAACACTGACCTTGGATAGACCAGCTGCTCCAGGTCAGTACAAGAAGATTCATGCACATTTTCTTCCTCAGAGGCTAAAGTCAATTTCCTAGAGTGTAATTGGGAGTGGTGGCAAGAGCTGCCTTTAAGAATGAGTGGAATAACCGTCTTTCTTTTGGGGGGGGGGTTCTTCTGAGTGATTCTATATGTAGCAGATCGTGGCCCTGGGATCGGACGCTTGGGTAAAAGAAGTAAAATTGGAGAGACTTTGCAAAGCTCTTCCCTCACCCACAGCTTCACCTTGACTGCCCTTCTGTAGACGCAGAGGATCCTCAGAAGATGCCAGCCACAGATGCAGGCTAAACGCCATGCTACTGGGAACACGGCCATACAACCTCGGAAAACGCATAACACTCCTAGTGCTGTAGTGGCAATCCTTATGGCACTCTAGATGTTAGAGGACTACAATTCCTATCAGCCCCTGCCAGCATGGCCAATTGGTAGAGCTGATGTAGGAATTGTAGTCCATAACATCTGGAGAGCCAAAGGTTCGTCATCACTGCCCTAGTGATTCCGGCCATGAAAGCCTTCGACAACAGTCACGTCCCCTGTTAGTTGCCATTAGCTGCTCTCTGTCCTCTGACTGGTGAAAGGCCATGAAATTACTTCACTGAGCACATTGTTTGCTCAGTCTGGAGCAGAAGAGGAAAGCACAGTGGAATTGTAGCACGCCACAGATCTTGGACCAAAAGTGGCCAGTGAGCCGGGAGAAAGGGGTCCAGTGGGCCAGCCTGCGTGGTCCTATAGCTTGAGAGACACAAAACCTAGGTAAGAGATCATTCCCAGCACCACGATGTTCATGGATGTGGCGTCACCCAAATGATGTTGCACCTGGAGTACTTTCCAAACCACTATGACTATATGTGCTTCCAATGCCAGCTCGAACCCTTGGGGGTGAAGAACAGCCAGGCCGCAGTCTCCCACAGCTAAACGGTTTCCATAGCAAAGAAGGTGTTAGGCTGCCAGCCGTGCTCCAGGAAGTGGCACCAGACAGCCGCCCACGCGAAAAATTCGCCAACAAGGTCGCCCACTGGTCTAAGACAGTTGCCCGATGAGACTGTGTCCAAAGCCGGACTCCACTGCACCGCCCAGTAGGCTGGGGCCATGAGGGCAAAGACTTCCCGGAGAAGCGTGGTTGCCCTCTCGGGCCGCCCGAAGAAGAGAGAGCCAGCGCCAGCCTGGTAGCTATTAAGTAGGCCACGCTGATCAAACAGTTGGCAGGCATGGCGACTACAGCTGGTAAGCCTAGCACGGTGGGTTCGGGCGTAATACTTGTACCTAACTTCCGTATGAACGCTTGTCGAAAGCCCCCGAGGCCACCGCTCCGGAGCAAACAGCCAGCCCTGCGCCACACCGCACAGTTGTGACCGGGGCTCCGACTTCGCTGGTTTCATATTGCTTCCCCTGGTTGCGGCTCCTGAATCTCCCAGGCCGGCCCAGTCTCCTCAGACGTGCTGGAAGATAAGAAGAGTCGGCCCTGATTGCATTTGGACGGGGGACCGCCTACGCACAAGTCCAGGGTAGCTGGGTGCTGGAGGCGCTGACAAACCACCTCTGTCGCCTTGACCTGGATGGTGGCGGAGGGCTAGCCTGATCTCTCATCGTGGATGCCGGAAGCTAAGCTGGGCCAGCTGAGCTTAATACTTGGCTAGGAGACCACCACGGAAGTTCAGGGCTGCTGCACGAAGGCAAACCACCTCTGAGTTCTCACAAGATGACTGCAACTTTGACGACACTTTCTCACCACCCCCGCCAGTGGCTGACTGGCAGTGTCCTGTTATTCTGTGGATCGCCTTCTAGGTGCAAAAGGGTTGGCCTGGATGCACCTTGAATCCCCCCTCTCCAATGTGATTTGAGGCCAGGTGAGGAGAAAAGGAAGCGGTCTAAGGGAGAGATTTCCAACCCGCCGTCTCCTTCCCTGTTGATTTCTCCTGCTGGCAAACCCAGACGCTGGCTGTCTCTGCCTGCTGCCGCACGTTCTCCTGTCCCCCTTCGAGCCAGGTGCCCCTTCTGCCCTCCTCCCTCTCCCCTAAGCCGAGGACAGTCCCCCCACGGCTGGGAACTTTCGGTCTAATTCCCAAGGGCAGGCCTGGCCTTCTCCCTTGGCAGCCGCAGGAGTCACGCAGGTTCCGGTGTTTGCAGTTATGAAACAGCTGCAGGGGGGAGGATTGGTTGTTGGTGACATCAATGCACGGCAGTGGTGTGTGTGTGTGCGTGTGTTTCCTTCCCAAGATCTTGTGTTTTGTAACCGCGACGACTGGCACAAGGGGCAGGCGCAGAGTGGTTCCCTTTAGCCTCAGCCGCCTGTAGACATTCTGTACTAAGACGTCCGAGCTATTTAATTTCAGAGGCGTCGCTGCTGCTAGCAGCGTTGCTCAGATGGAGCAGGTTTGCAAGAACCACAAGCTCTGCTCCCAGATCGAAAACAATGCAAGACCGAATTGTTCAGTAGGTTTTTGTATGCAGGCAATAGGATAGGACATGTACTAAATGATTCTCAGTGTGACAGGAAAAAATAAATATTAGGGACTACAATGGTTTGTACTTCTGCACGCAGTTTGCAGAAAGCCGGGGATCCTTCTAGAGAATTTTTGCATCATTTAATGTGTCCTGTTAATACTTGGACTTTGTTTCAGATCTGTTTTTTAGGATTTCTGGTTGGTTCAGCAATCCTATTACATTGTTTACTGTCCCACGACCTATTGCTTATCGGCTCACTTCTTAGTGCTTAATCTCTGTTGAGTCCAAGTGAGAAAAGCAGACTACAAATAACATAAATAGAACATAAACTCCATGCGAAGGGAACTTTCTTTAAAAAATGCAGCCGTCGGCAGTTAGGTGGGGTGCACAGAGACAATCGCGTGTTTGCACTTCGTTGGAAGTGTAAATAATCCAGCTTTGTAACCTATACTATGAGTCCCAGCTGGTGTGGGGCAGGAGGTTTGAGCTTCCAGAGTAGGACCTGGGAGACTGTCACAGGGGAAGTTATCGAGGTGATTGAGATGTGTCCCCAATTCCAATGTTAACTGCTTAAAACAACAAATCCAATGCTGCTGGAAAGATACATGTAACCAGCCTGCTAAATGCAACCACTGCCATCTGTGCATTATTTCCTTGGCCTTTACTTTTGGCTTCACCTGCTTTGTATACAACTAGGCTCCCCCTGATACTTCTGTCCCAGGAGGAAAGAATTACATCTGTTATCTCGTGGGGCAGGAAGCCAGGTGGCTTTTCTGTAGGGGTGAGCCTCCGCGAACCCAGCAGAACCTCAGAAAGAGCGCATGGAATGCCTGCTGTGCCATCTGTGCAAACCCTTTCTGGAGCACACGCTCCCCCATCCCCAGAACCCCCGTGAGTCACAGGTCATGAACTACCTGACTCACGGTCACCAGGTCTCCGCAGACAAAGGGACAAAGGGGCGCCTGCCCCCTCAGGTATGGATTAGACCCAGACAGCGAGCGTTTCCTCCTTCGCATCGTGAGCAACCCCATGATGTCATGTATCATATGGATATTCTCCCCGCTCTCCCGGGCTTCCTATACACGCTTCCTTATAAAAGGTGCCGGGGCCTAGCACACAGCAGAGTTGCCGGATCCAAGGATCGCGCTTCCTGCTGCTGGCTCTTTCCACCGGAAGATATCAATCACAGCGTCTCGCCTTTTCCTTTATGCATTTCAAGCGGGCCGACTTCAGCTTTCTGTTGCGCATTCTCCATGGCCAACCTTGGGGCAGTTCGGCTCTGAAAAACTGTTTTTCACAAACTCTTTGGGAAAATCGGGAAAGGGGCCTTCTCGCAGGGGATAAAGGAGACCGTGAAATGCCGAAAGTGCCGTCACAGTTTTTAAGCTTTCGTTACGGTGCTTCGTTACATACCCTTCAATAAACGTTACTGATACGATACTTCAGAGTCTGTTTACTGGCTTACGGTTCCAAGAGACCCAACACAGACAAATCCCACTCTGCCATGGAAGGTCACTGGATGACCATGGTCTGGTCACACATCCTCAGCCCTAATCTACCTTCAAGGGGTTGTTTCATTGCAGATAAAACAGGGGAGAAGGAAATGACGTAAGCTGTTTTAGCTCCTTCCGCATTGGGAAGAAAGGTGGGGGTATAAATTCAGAGTAAAATAAATCGGTTATCCAAGTGCATTGTCAAAGAGACTTTCATGGCCAGCATTAACTGGCTGTTGTGGAGTTTTCCCGGGCTGTGTGGCCAGGGTCTGGTAAGTTTTGGCTCCTAGTGTTTCTCTTGGAAAATTCCTGGAGATTTGAGGGCGTTACCTTGGGCAGATGAGGTTCCAGTGAGAGGAGGGACCTTAGTGGGGAATGGCTGTCGTAGAGTCCACCCCCCCCCCCCCCCCAAAGCAGTCATAATTCTGCCAGGGGGGGCTGGTCTTTGTTGTGGGGGGAGCTTTTACAAATTCCAGACGCATCTCTAACTCTCACCTGGAGGCTGGCTGCACTCCAATGAATCAACAGGAATGGGTGGGGTGGACACATGGACTCTGCCAAGCATGTGCTGTAAATTTTTTCTCTCTTTCTCACAATACTAGAACCAGGGGGCATCCATTAGAAAATGCTGGGGAAGTAAATTAGGACTAATAAAAGTTGAAACACTTCTTCACGCAACGCAGTGATTGGTGCTTTGGAATATGGAGGTAGAGATTGCCACTAACCTGGATGGCTTTAAAAAGGGCTTGGACAATTTCATGGAGGAGAAGTTGATATATGGCTACCAATGATGATCCTCCTTGATCTCAGATTTCAAATGCCGTAGCTGGCCAGTTGATCAGAAGCAGCAACAGCACAAGGGCCTTTCTTTCACATCCTGCCTGTAGCGAAGGCTCCCAAAGGCACCTGGTGGGCCACTGCTTGATGTAGCAGAATGCTGGACAAGATGGACTCTGGTCTGATTCAGCAGGCTAGTAAAGAAAAAATAAAGAAAAACCCTGCATAGCAAAAAAGCGTAGACATCATGCTTCGCATGTTAAAATCTGCTTTGTGTCGCACCAAAACGGAAAGTACAATCGTGCTGGTGTATAAGGCCCGGGCAAGCCTGAGTGGCGCCCATTAAAAGGAGAAACACCAGCTCTTTTAAGTGCCATCCCCTTCGAAGATCACAGAGACAGTTGTTGAAGCACGCTGGGTACAAGCACGGCCAGCAGAAGTTCGACAAGACGAAAACGTTTCCCTTCCTCCCGTTTCATCGTTTCCCCCGGGGTCCTTTGCTGGCAAGGTTGCCACTCGCTACACAAAAGTCCCAGACTGGCTGCAGGGGGGTTGCGAGGAGAGCTCCGGGCATCCGTCACACCACAAAGCAGTGACAGGAAACCCACAAACGTAACTGCAGGTGTTGGTGGCCTCTGGGGGGTGAACAGCGAGGCCTGTTTGTGGATCATGAAAAAAGGGACGGTAACCAGGGGGCACCCCCCCTCCCCTCACTGGATAACATACGGAAATGTACTATCTGGGCATGAACTGTACTATCTGGAGACTTTTAAGGAAACAACAACTGAATGAAAAAAAAACTGCTGGTGACCTTCGACCGCTGTGTGCGTATAGAGAGCCGTACTAGCATACTTAAGCTGACCATCCGTCCCGGCTTTTGGCCGGGGACATTCACGATTTCAAAGGACTTGTCCCGGCGTCTCCGCCGGTTTTCTCCAATGTCTGGGGTTTGGGAAGGCTGCCGCACTGCCTTCTGGGTTGCGGCGGCAGTGCGGCAGCCTCCCGCCAAGGTCATTGTTGTCACACTGCCTTCTGGGGCGCTGCTGTTTCCAGCCCTGTCACAGGGTGGGAAACGGCAAGTGCCCCAGAAGGCTGTGCTTCCCTGCGCTGCAAGAAGGAATCGGCCTTCTGAAGCTGCCACGTTTCCAGCCCTGTCACAGGGTGGGAAACGGCAGCACTCCAGAAGGCTGTGTCTCCTGCGGCCACATGTGCACGCAGCGACAGCAGAGGAAAAACTGGCCTTTTGGAGCGCTGCCGTTTCCCGCTCTGTCACAGGGCGGGAAACGGCAGCGCCCCAGAAGGCTGTACGCCCGATGTGCAGGCGCTGTAGTAATGGCTCCAGCGTGTTGATGATGATACGGTGTGCGCTCAGGCGTGTTAGTGCGTGCGAGTGTGTGTGGCTTCGCGCCGAAAGTGGGTGTGTGAGTGTATTGTGGCTCGCATGTGTGTGTAGCTGCACGAAGGTGGGAAGTCTTGTAGCGTGCGCACTGGGGGGACCGCCCGCCCGTCCCGGTTCTTGAAGGTGACCATCTGGTCACCTTAAGCATACTGCATCTGTGCATGGTTTGCCAGCTGCACAGTGGCAGATAGGAAGGCGCTCCAAAGGGTGGTCACTGCTGCCCAGGGATTATGGGCTGCCCTCTCCCTCTTTGGAAGAACTTTTTATCATTCCCGCTGCCTAAAGAAAGGTCAGAATATTCTGAAGGACCCGTCTCATCCGGCATCTTCTCTCTTTTGAAATGTTACCATCTGGCAGACGATGGGGGGGATTATACAAACAAGGACAACTAGGCTCAGAGCCAGCTTCTATTCCAGAGCGGTGGCTATGCTGAACTCCGATGGTTTGGTGCTGACGTGGTTGGGGCTGTGTGAAAGTGATGCTCGGAGGAAGGGGAATGTGAGGAGGGTGGGAGGTCCTGAAATAGTGGGCATCAGGGAATGCTTGTACCGTAATTTTGCTGTAGCGCAAGTGCACAATGACAATAAATGCTGCTGCTGCTGCTGTTGCTGCTTCTGTCTTCGTCAGAGAAGACTCCTCTTTGGGACACACAGAGCACAGAAAAAACTGACGAGGAAAAGTCGCTGTGTGTCAGAGCTGCTTTTTAAAAAATTAGTATATTTGAAAATATTAACTGCCTTTCTTTCTTAGCAGAGATCAAGACAGCTTCTAGCATATAAAACAGCACCAAAAAATTGCAGATTAAAAACACATAAAACCAAAGTGTGGAAATAACCGTTTTAACATAAAGTTTCCAGTTCCAGGTTGGGGGAATTCCTGCAGGTTTGGGGGCGGGGACTGGTGGGGGGCGGGCTTGAGGGAGGAGAAGGACCAATAGGAGGCTGGAAGTAGAGACTGCCCTCCAGAGCAGTCATCTTCTCTGGGAGAATTGATCACTGGCCCTTATAGATCAGTTGTAATTCTTGGGAGCTCTCCGGGCCCCACGTGAAGGATGGCAACAGTAATTCAGGATGCTTTTATTGCATGCAGTTAACAAAAGCGACATCTAGCGCATACGAATAGCAAAACACATTGGAAGAGAAGGCAAAAATGCTTTTAAGAAGTTTTCGTGAAGGTGTATCTTCTCTCCTCTCTCTGTAAAAGCCGGATTAAATTATCTCATTCCACAATGCACTGGGACCAAGAAAAAAAAGGAACCAGGGCGGCTGTGGGCAGACAAAAGCATTCTTGGCGCAAGGCCTGAGCTGCAAGAGGCCGACCTTTCCCCAGTGGAACTGGAGCTTTGTCGTCCAGAGATCAGTTGTCATTTCCACGAGAATCCCAGGCCCTTCCTGGAGATTGGCACCCCTAAGCCAGGGACAGACTGGCCCTTAAGAAGAGTGGTGCCCAGCTGGACCTGGCATTGGAGGCCGGCCCATTGGCAACAGAGGGGGCCAAGCCAGCTCTGAGCCCACACCGCCAAAGGGCTTCTCTGATCTACTTGCTGTTAATCCACCCAGAGTCCTCATTCACGGAGGTTTCTTTGGCGGGGGAAGGAGATCTCCCATAAATACGATTGGCTCATGCGGACAACTAGAAATCAGTTCCTCTGGAGCAAAATGGCTATTTTGGTTGGCGGGCTCCAGCAGCATTATACCCCATAAGAACATAAGAACGAGCCTGCTGGATCAGACCAGAGTCCATCTAGTCCAGGACTCTGCTACTCGCAGTGGCCCACCAGGTGCCTTGGGAAGCTCACATGCAGGATTTGAAAGCAAAGGCCTGCTGCTGCTGCTGCTCCCGAGCACCCGGTCTGGTAAGGCATTTGCACTCTGAGATCAAGGAAGATCAAGATTGGTAGCCATAGATCGACTTCTCCTTTATAAATCTGTCCAAGCCCTTTTTAAAGCTATCCAGGTTCGTGGCCATCACCACCTTCCCAAACACCAATCAAGAGTTCACAACCCTAGGCAGGTAGTGCACCCACAAACAGGGCATGTAGAACTTTTTTGCATTCTTTGGGTTGTGTAGTCATCCCACGCAGGGTCGTCACTAAGGAAGAGGCGAAAGACGCTGAGGTTTCATCTGGTCCAGGAGAGCGCCAGCAGCTGGAGCGGGTGTCCGCGGTGTTCCTAGCGACTCTGCCGCCAGTGCCTGGTTCCTGGCACCTTTATTAAGTGATTATAAGCGGGGCGCGTGTAGAAGGCTGGATCGGGGGATGGAAATCCGGGAGAGCGGGAGAGCGGGAGACTGGAGAGAGATCATCATGTGATGCATGATCTCACCCTGGCTGCTACGATGCAAGGAGCGCAGCATCAGCGTCTGGAGCCTAATCCTCACCTGGGGGGAAGGCCATTTGTCCCTTTGTCTGGGACACCCGGTGGTTGTGAGCCCAGGGCAGTTCATGACCCGTAACTCATCGGGGGGGGGGGGGGGGGTGAGGGGTGGGGTGTGAGGGTGGGGAGGGGAGGTGCGCACCAGAAGGCCGTGGGAGCGCCGGTGTTCCAGCTGCTCTACTTTCACTGGGTGCTGCTGGGTCAGCAGCTCATCCCTTGCCAGGGTTGTCCTTAATAAAAGCAGCATTTGTGCAGATTTCCAGATCTGACTAAGAAACCTTCTCAAACACTCATATAATGGAAATCTTGTTTCAGCTTCAAGATGTACTGGACTCCAGTTGTGATCATCTATTGCGGACCAACACGGGCTGCCCACCTGAAACCATCTTAGTCCAAAGATCCACTTGCTTTTGGATGAAGGGACAGCTTTCTGCAACCGGTCTGTAATCACACTTAGGGTAGGGTTGTCAACCTTCCAGGCAAGGGCCTGGAGGTCTCCCAGAATTACAACAATCTCCAGATAGGGGTTGCCAGTTCTCCCTGGCCGCCAGTGGGGGGGATGGGTAGGGTTTGCAGATCTAGGCTCGGGCAGGGGACCTCAATGGAGTATTATGCCATAAGAAGTCCACCCTCCCAGTTCTCCAGGGGAACTGATCTCTCTATAATCTGAAGATGAGCTGTAATTCCAAAGGGGATCCATAAGTCCCACCTGGTGGCTGGTCTCTGTATCTCCAGACAACCCTGGAAGAAATGGCGGTTTCACAGGGCAGAGTCTTTTGTATATCCACAGAATTGCAGTGAAATCCCCAGCCATATTTCCCCCCTCTGCAGGCACTGACCCCACTGAACAAGTTTTATTAGTCACATTAGGGTGTTGTGGGTTTTCTCGATTGTATGACAATGTTCCAGTAGCATTTTCTCCTGACGTTTCACCTGCATCTGTGGCTGGCATCTTCAGAGGAGGTCTGATGGTAGCAAAGCAATGTTCTCCTTTGTCAGGAGAAAATGCTACTGAACACTGGCACATATAACTTTGAAAACCCACAAACACCCTAGTGAGCCTTCTGACCATGAAAGCCTTCAACAATACATTTTATTATTATTATTATCTATATATATAAAAAGCTAACAGTGTTTTTTGTTGATGATAGTATAACTCAGTAAATGCAAGGAGCCAATTCCTCTGAAAATTCCCAGCCACTATAGTCAGCCAGGCGAGAGTGTTTTTAGATCGGATTCACATATCACTCTGAAATTTCACACCTGGCCCAAGGTAAAACACTTTTTTCCTGAGGCTCCATGGTGAAGGGACATGCAGCTGCCTGTGTGTAACTGTCAAATTTTAGAATGTTCGTGCTGCTTAGAATGTTCACTCAGATGGCCAGATAGGAGCAGTGGAAACAGTACTTAGGCAGTAACTTGAGGTGGAAGTTGAAACACATACACACACATACACATCTAGGGAGAGGGAAGGGAGGGAGAGGGAAGGGTGGCATGCAAGGGAAGAGAGGGAGGAGAGAAAAGTGGGACGGAAGGGGAGGCATGCAAGGGAAGCAGAAGTGAGGGAGGGGAGAGAGTGAGGGGTGGCATGCAAGGGAGGGGAGGCAGGGGGCTCAGCATCTTGATGTGACCCACCCACCCCTAGCGGTCATATTTGGGTCAAGGATAAGAATATTTGGATGGGAGGCACCAAAATTTCAGGAGCCCATCATCTGGAGACTCGTCCTTATGCTACCCCCAAGTTTGGTGCAGTTTGGTCCAGATGGGGACAAAGTTATGGACTCCTCAAAAGGTAGCCCCATCTCACTTAAAGCACCCATTGGAAAGAATGATGGGGATGGGGAACCCCCTTTGATGGGTCCATAACTTTGGCCCCCCTAAACCAAACTGCACCAAGCTTGGGAGGTGCCAGCCTCAGGACAGTCTCCAGGACTGATACCCTGGAAATTTTGGTGCCAATACATCCAAATCTGTGCCCCCTGCAGGAACATCCCAGAAATTTGGCCCAAGAATCTTTGTTCTGCATTGAGTTCTTCTGCATTGCTGTCAATGGGGTTGCAGGCTGCGGGAGGGGGGGCACATTTTCTGAGAAGGCTGCTAACAGTCTCAAAACTTTCAGGAGTCTCATCAGGAGACTACCCTAATGATACTAATTCTGTAGCTTATGTAGTGCAGTTTGGTTCAGGGAGGCCAAAGGTTATGGACCCTCAAAGGTGTAGCCAACCCCCATCTCCCTATTAGCGCCCATTGGAAACAATGGGGATGGGAGCACTCCCCTTTGGGGAGTCCACAACTTTCGCCTCCCTGAACTAAAACTTGGGAGGTAGCACATAGGACAGTCTCCCTGATGATACGCTGAAAATGGTCAGTGCCGATAGCCCCTAAAAACCTGGCGTCCACCTGCAGGCCAAAAGCAGGAAAACCACTAAAACATACCCAAAAACGAACCCTGCATTTTTGGTGCCCCTCACAAGGTGATGCCCCTGGGCAGCTGCCCATCGTTGCTCCAACAATGGGCATTACACGCTCGGGAGGGGAGGGGTGGCATGCAAGGGAAGAGAAGTGAGGGAGGGAAGAGAGTGAGGGGCGACATGCAAGGGCCGGGAGGGAGGGGCCAGGCACCCTAGATCCCCTGAATACTGCGGTTACAGTTAAGAAAACCAGGCACGCATTACTCAGGAGTAAGCTCTGATACAGCAACCGTGACATACTTTGAATGGCTCCCTTCCTCCCCTCAGAGGCTTTCCTAAGAAGCGACACCCATTGCCACCAACCAAGCTTACTCCCAACTAAAGGACCATGACCAGCCAGCCATTCTTAGATGTGTGTGGGAGGGGTGCCTTTCCATCCCCCCCCCCCCCCCAGGAATGCGGGCACACACATCAATGACATCGCATAGTATCAGGATGCGGGTTTGCATGAGCACGTAGTGCGGGCCGCTGCAATTGATTTGGTGCGACTGTTCCTTTCCCATTTCACTCACAATGAAAGCCCGCAGCAACGTGTGGCCGGGCCCCGCTAGTGTCATTATATATCGTAATTGTTTTTAGGGTTTATCAACATTTAATGACTTTATCTTTATGTTGTAACCTCACCCACAGAACTTTGGGTATAGGGCAGGCTCAATATGGCAGGTATAAGCGACAAAACAAACCAATAAAACAGAAAGCACAGCCAGCTTGGCAGAAACTCCTGGCCATTTTGAAACCAGAGATCTCAGTGGGGTACATAAAAGTTCACCATCCAAAGCATCCATCTTCTTCAAAGAAACTGATCTCTGCAGCCTGTAGATCAATCTGTAATTCCAGGAGATCCCCCTGCCTACCCTGCAAAGCAGTCCCCGTTTCCTTCAGGGCAACTCATCTTTCTGTTGTATGGCAGTCCATTGCTTAGCAATTCCGGGGGACCCTCCTGGCCTCACCTGGAGTTTGCCAAATCCACCCTGCATGGAGTTGCACGTGGTTCTTTTTAGAAAGAACAAATGAAGCTGAAAGCTCTCTGGTCCCCAGGAGATTGGAAAAGTTGCGGGAAGCACTTGCTTTTGAAGGAAGATGCCACTGGCAGCATCTTGAACTTGTTCTTTTAATTTACTTAGTCGTATTAAATTACTAGTTAAGAGGCTCACTGCGCAGCTGAGTCAAATCGCGAAACAGTCACCAAAAAACCCCCAAAATAAGCAGCGACGCCACGCCCAAGATGGCGCCCTCTTCTATCCGCTTCCCATCCGGGTCTTCCCCTGCCTGTCGTCCTTGCGGAGCCGAGGTGTGTGTCTACGCTTGCGCAGTAGGGGAAATTGTTTTTCTTGCGGCGAGGCGGGCGGGTTAACTATACCGTGTTTTAAAATGGCGCGGAAGGAGAATTGTTGATTGTGCACCCGGTCGTTGGACACGTGTCAGCCTTCCTCTCTGCAAAATAAACGAGACGGATCTTATAAGTTCTTTCCAAAGTCCCCTCGAGTCCGGTAGCCTAGCAACAGCCGACCAGCCTTCTAAGCGCCATCTTGAGTAGACATAGCCTGACGGCCGGCGGGCGCCATCTTAAGAGATGCTAGCATTGTTCCTTCCTCCCGCGCTCCACTCTTTTTGCAGGTCGCCATCTTGAAAGATACTTTCACGAGCGCAACCATAAAGAATGTATGGGAACCGCCATCTTTTGTTGCCGCCTTTAAACATCCGGGTAATTTCACCCGGGAGGCGCCATTTTAGCCAACTCCTGAATCCGGGTGATTAGCGACATCTTGGATCCCTTTTAAGCGCCAAACGCTACAGACGGAGGGAGCTGTCGCCATTTTGGTTGATCCTCAATGTACAGCAAAGCTCTCAAAACGCGAGCGATCGGCCGCCATCTTTAACTTTATCCGGGAACTCTCTGGCATTTTAATCCTTGAGGCGCCGGCTACATCCGGGAATTTACGCCTCTTCCCACTGAAGGGACGCCATCTTGAGACAGCATTCAAAGAACAGCCATCTTGGATGTGGATAGCCGCAGGAGGCACATACAGGGGAACAGCAAAAGCCGCCATATTGAATAACACAAGTTGGGGAACTAACATCCGGAGCATTTGAATGGACGCCATTTTGCCTCTTTGTGGCGGGGAGGGGGGAGAGAGAGAGAGAGAGAGAGAGAGAAGCAGCCGCATCCGGGAACCTTTGCGCCGCCATATTTGTTTAGTAAGGTTTGTGATAGTGATGGGGAGGTGGGTGGAACCAAGATGGCGGCCTCCAGGAAAGCATGGAAGCGGGAATCCTTGGTTTTTCGCAGCGCTATAAGCCCCTCAAATAAAGCAATTGGCCCCTTATCCTAGTTGGCATGCCGGAAAGCGAAACCAAGAGCATTTTATATTATGATTGTTATTATCTATAAAGGGCCCCTAGAGAGGGGCCTCCTCGGGGCCTCAGAAGGGAGCCTGGAAGCGCGGCGGTTGCCCTCCATAGAGATGCCCACCTGCCTAGACCGCCAAGCCCAGCCCGGTGTGAGGAAAAGATCTTTATCAAAGATGGCGGCGCCCATCCGGCCCCCCTCACAAGAACTGGGCCTGCGAGGCAGGCAGGGGAAGAAAGTATGTGGCGCCACTGCTCGAAAGTGGGGAGGGAGGCCGATTGGAGAGGGTAGGCGGGGCTTCCTAATTCTGGGCATGACGGTGCCCACAGAACATACACCCTCACGGCAACCCTGCTAAGGCGAGTAACTTTATTATCTGGGGCAAAAGCGCATAATAAACACGACAAATATATGTCGCTTTGCTGTCTTTGCTTTTTTTTATTTTCTCCTCCCTGGATTCCCGAGGCCAGCCCGCGAGGGAGGGAGCTCCAACGTCCCCTCAAGATGGCGGTCCCCGGCGAGGCACCGCTCACGCCCAAGATGGCGAGCGCCCCCTTGTGTGGGAGTGGGGTTCCGTACAGAGGCATCTCTTTGGCCCCGCCCCCGACCGCCGCCGCCGAGGCAGAGAGACTCCTCACAGGCGCAAGATGGCGGCTCCCAGGGCGGCGTGAAGGCGCCTGGAGCCCGTCACTGGCCCGTCGGTGCCGTACAGCGGGGGTGGATCGCGCGGCCCGCCGTGCTCGCAAGCCCGAGCGGGGGATCTCCGGCCCGCGGGGCGCCGAGGAGGAGACGCGGGCAGGCGCCGAAGCGTGAGGGTGTGGGGGGGGGGGGGGCTAGGGGGAGGCGGCTTCTCCCTCCCTGCGGCCGCCATTTTCCGTCCGGGCAACACAAGATGGCGGCTCCCAGGGCCGGGCGCTGACCGGGGGCCGGAGGGGGGCGGCTGCGCGGGGGGAGGAGTGACTGCCCCGCGTGGGGTAGTTCCCTCTCGGGGGCAACCGGAGGGGGGGCGTGGGTGCCATCCCCCCCCCCGTCCTCTCCATTCAGTGTGGTGATTCTGTGTCGGATTTCTTTCAGCCCGCCTTTTTTTTTTTTTTGCCCGGGGGGGGGGGTTGGGCCTAGCCAGGGGGGGGGAAGGAGGTGGCGGCGGCCCGTGGTCCCTGTCCCCTCGCGAGGAGCCCCCAGAAAGGCGCCTCACGTTCAAAACCACCCCCCCTCCTTTTTTTCCCAGCTCACCTCAAGGAGACTTTTTCCCCGGGATTGGGCCTAGCCAGGGGGGGGGAAGGAGGTGGCGGCGGCCCGTGGTCCCTGTCCCCTCGCGAGGAGCCCCCAGAAAGGCGCCTCACGTTCAAAACCACCCCCCCTCCTCCTCCTCCCAGCTCACCTCAAGAGACTTTTTTCCCCTCCGGGGGGGGGGGGGCGAGAAGTAGCGGTTCCCTGCTCTCGCCCCCTCTTAGGGTGCCTGCCCCGTCCCCACAGGGAGCCCTTTCAGAAAAAGGGGGGGGGTCGTTTTGCCCGTTTAGAAAACAGTGAAGGCTGGTGGCTGGTCCCCCACCCCGTTGTTGTTTTTCTTGCCCAGAGGGGGGGGGGGTCGGGCTTTTGCCCCCCTTAGAGAGGAGGGCGCCGGGAAAGGGGGGCTCCTGGAGGCTGCCCGGGGGGGGGGGGGAGGTTTTCTTGCAGAGTGAGGAAGCCCCCTCGCCACCCATGGCAGCGGCCTCGCCTATGGCCCCGAGTGGGGTCTCCCCAACAGGTGGGGGAGGCACCCCCGGGCTGCTGCAGCCCCGCTGGAAGCGGATGGTGGGCTGGTCGGGCCCCGTGCCTCGGCCCCGCCACGGCCACCGGGCTGTGGCCATCAAGGAGCTGATCGTGGTCTTCGGAGGGGGCGACGCGGCCATCCTGGACGAGTTGCATGTCTATAACCCAGGTAAGGCAAGGGGGGGGGCTGGAGGGGCAACCTACCTGCTCCCTCAGTCTCTCTCTGTGTGTGTGTACGGTAATATACGCGTGTACGTATGTACATATATTCATACACACATAAATATGTACATATGTTACACACACACACACACACACACCTTATATAAGTAGGGGAGCCAAGAGGAGGGAATTTGACGGTAGCAGCTCTCAAAGAGACTTTTCAAATTCCCCCCCCCCCCCCTGGAAACTGTGAAGCTACAGCTCTGATATTGTGTTTTGCAGGGCGGGATGTGCATGTGCGCTGGATCCGTGTGTATGGTCAGCCTGTTTTAACTCCGTCAGCTCCTTCCCCCCTCCCCTCCCAGCTGCTGGATCTTGTGGTGATGAGAGGGCGGCAAAGCTCCCTGCTGGCAGAAGGGAAAAAAACTGGCCACGGAAAGTTCGGGTCTGCCTTTAAATTCCCCTTCAGCCAACCTGGGCGTGATAAACTGACATGTGCCAGAGGAGCCAACTTGGCGCAAACCTGCTCCGTTAGATGGCAGGGAGGCGGGTGATTTCACTTTGTATCCGTGCCCAGAGGGGCTAATTTGTTCAGCCACCAGCGGTGGCTCTCGGGGGGCAGGAAGGGAGGGCGGGGCAGGGAGCCCACAGGGGAAAGGTGCCTGTGGGAGATTTGCAGCAGACTTGGCTTTTCCGAGGAGAGAAAGAATATTTTAATGGGATTATTTTGTGGCAGCTTACGGGGAGCCCCGTCGTCCAGTCAGGGAGGGGGCCAACCAATGTCTACAACTTTGATTTAAAAAAGAGACAAAATTCCAGAGAACTGCTCGGCATCAAAGCATGGAACCGCCAAGCAGGGGCACCCTGAGGAACACACGGCAGCGGCGGCGGCTCTTTGCTCTCGCACTTGCAAGTGAACTGTCACAGCTCGTGCGCTCTGCTCAGCGCTTTCTGCCTCTCCTCTTGGCGCACACGCCCCTGTTTTTCCCTCTTGCGCTCATGTGGCAGGTAGTGGGGCGCTGACGGAGGAGCTTTTCCTCCCTCCCCAAGGGCTTAGCGCAGTAAAATCCAACTTTCAAATGCTGCAGCTTTTAACTTCACTTGATGCCCAGGGTAGCTCAACCACTTGGAACCTGAGGGTGCTGTGCTTACAAAAGCACTGTGGGTGGGGAGCAGGCACTGGGTCCACCCCATTATGAGATTGGGAGGGTTCAGAGATCTCTCTCTGCTGCCAAGGTAGAAGGCAGCTCGCCCCTCATCTTGCTGATCCTGGTTTGGAACTGACCAGAGTAGTTCAGGATCGTGGGTTGAGGTTTTGCCTTCGATGCCCACAGAGGAAAGTACCAGTCGCTAGCCTTTCTGTAAACCAATACCACCTAAGAGTGGCTGTGCTTGCTCCATGGGGGAAGGGATTGGGTGGAGTCTGTGTTAGCTCTTCCACAACTGGTGTGAAGGGGCACAGTGTGAGCGTGGATTCCGTTTCCTTGGCAAAATGAGGAGGAGAGGGAGCGCTGGGTAGGCATAACTGTAGGAGTTGGCAGCATTCATCTAGTGTTCCACAAGAAATTCGTTCCCCAAAGACTGCAAGCTCTGGGAGTACATGAGCAGTCCCTTAATTTTTTGTAGGGGGGCAGGGGGACAAGATTAAGTTTCCTGACTCTCATTCCCACGGAGCTTTTAGCCAAGGTTAACTTATACCAGGGTTTAGATTTGAGGCTGTTGGATTGTAAGCAAGTGATCTTTTTCCTTACCCTTCCCGTTGCTTCAGTGGCAGAAGCAATATTGCCAGATACAAATCTTCAGCGTGTTCATTTAAGAGAGGCGCTGCATCAGGGTGCTGAACTGAGGGTAAAGTGGTACAGACTGCAACGCATTGGGGCAGCCCTATTCAATCCCTGAAGGACCTCTGAACCAGCGCACCTTTGCTTCTGCATAGCATGTTGCCTCCTCTTGTCATGGACTCAGTTAATGCTGTTTAGATGATGTTGGCTTCTGAGCCTGGAAAATGTTTAGCTCAGTTTTATGTTTTTCAAGTCTATTATTGGAGTCAGGTGGATTTTCACACCATCAGGTGGGACATTCTTAAGTGAAATTAAGAGATAAAGCTTGTTGTTTTAAAATGTAGGCCTACATTAAATTACTCCCTCTGGTGGAGTGAAGCCCGGGTGGGGAGAACCTACATTGGAAATGCCATCTCTACCAAGCAAGATAAGACATGGGGTTTCAAGCCCCTGATCATAGGGGATCTGTTAAACTAGAGAGGGAATGCAAACAAGAGTAGAGTAAAAGTTCAGGTCCATTTTACGTAGAAAGAATTCCAAGTGCTGTGAGATGCGTGGAGCAGACAAAGGAAGGGTTTTTCTTAGCCAAAAGAATTGGGAATTGCTTTAATTTGACTGCATGACACACATGGTTTTGGGAATCTTTTTTGTTTCTCTTGCACCGACATTTGCTGGTGTCCTGCTTTTCCCCTCTAAAAGTGGGGTTGGCGCTCTGCCTGTCTTCACTCCCTCTTGTCCTCCTGTTGGCTGGTCCCGGAAGAAGCGGTCTTACATAGGTGCCCTTGAATCTTATGGGAGACACTTGCCGAAGCAAGAAGGGTTTGGTGGCCCGAAGCCTCCTGGGTCAGCAACCTCTTCAGCGAGGCATCTGCTGTCTCCTACTTCCTCCTGCTTCCATGCCAGTCATGAAGGGATGGCAAAGGCTGGGGTGCAGTCTGGAGCAGATAGCGGCGATAAATGTGTGGGATGAAGCCATGGACCGGGTTTACAAATTTAACACATGTGGGAGGGGGAGGGAGCCTCCTCCCCCGCCCTCAGCTACCACTCTACGGCATGGAGTCTCTCTCTTGCTATGCAACCAGAGCTGAGCAACAAGGGTGGATCCCAGCTTCCCTGATTGGCAGCTGCGGCCTCTGATAGGTCAGTTCCTCCATTGTACTGGCTGTAAAACAGTTCTCTTTAATCCCATGCTGCAGTGAGCGGGAACATTGCTTTCTTCCCTCAACTTCCCTCTGTCTTTCGTAGACTCTGCCAGCCCCAGGGGTTTTGGATAGTTCCGCATGTTTTATTTTATCCGGTGGAGTTTGGGGTCAAAACCTTCCCAGTACACTCCTAGAGCTGCTGTGTTTCCAAGGCACAGTGCACAGGGTTATAGGCTGAGAAGCTGAATTACTGTAGGCTGATACTATAGTAGGGTCACAGAACTGTGAGGCCGAGCGCCTTACAGTGTTTTGCAACTTTACGCTACAGCGTCTTAGGAGCTAGATACATCCTACTTGTAATCCCATTGGGCAGAACCAAGAGCCATGTCACTGACTTTGATTAGCTTGTCTTCCAGCTACAAACCAGTGGTTCATCCCAGCCCGTCTTGAGGAGACATCCCGCCTGGTTGTGCAGCTTATGGGTTTGTTTGTGATGGGACTCGCTTGCTGGTGTTGATTGGAATGGTGGAGTCACGGCAAGTACAGCAGCGACCTCTATGAGCTCCAGGTGGCGTGGCTGGTGGTGGCGTGGGTTCTCTCCTTGCTCCATAAAAAGCAGTGGAGTCGAGGGCAGAGAGAAAGAGATCTTGAGGCATTGCAGCTGCGTTGCTATTTGGAAAGTGGCAGGGGTCTGTGCAGAGCTTCCAGCTTCACAACGCGGTTTCAGAGAGTAGCCGGGTTGGCCTGTAGTAAAACAGCTAGATTCAAGTCCAGTAACACCTTAGAGGCCAACAACATTTGGGAGGGGGTGGGTAATATTAGGTATCATTCAATTAAATATCCTGCTCTTCCCCCCCCAAAGTATGAGCTCAGAAGCGGCTAACGGTATAGATAAAATACT